>NC_139581.1:10815148-10877648 GCF_946808225.1 Silurus aristotelis | reverse complement strand
GTACTATTCACTTTCTCAGAGAAAAGAGAAAGGGAATTTTAAGGTACTGACAGTTGGGTGGTTCCTGTATGCCCTTGAAATTCTATAGTGTATATATCAAAGGTGGGTCTTTTAGATCTTTACATATTTGCAGTGGATTTGTCATTTCAGTACCTGATAGTGTAAGCAGTTAACTTTCTCACATGGATTTTAGTTTTTTGTTTTTTTGGGGGGGGTTTTTTGTATCTCAGGCATGCAGAATGTGGAGAGGATTTGAAATGAGTCAGAAGTGATTGAAAACAAGACCCAGGCAATTAAAATGGATTAGAAAGGACGACGTATTGTGTGGCAACCACAGAGAGATGGAGGGGGAAAAAAGGAATTCAAAAAGGTCTCCATCTCTGCCTTTTCTGTATGTGAACATTACAGGCTTAGAAAAAGAAATATTCAACCAGCAGTTTTGCCCCAAGGCTCTGTTCCTCATGCCAGGTTTATGCCTTTTTACCACAGTTTGTTTCTAAGCTGTGGCAGTTATGAAAAATATTTATCAAAAGCCAATGGAAATAGGTCCAAGTTCAATATGGTAGGGTATAAAAAAAAAACTTTTGCATTTCCACTGCATTGAATCTGTTCCTTTGCACAGGTTTTGAAATTATTGCACTCTGCAAACAGTTATAAACCTTTTGAGTACTCTATGGGTTAAACAATAAACGGCTCTGCCCTTTCAAAATACAACTAGTCAAACGTTTAATACACTATGGGAGGAAAGCGTTCGCAAACACAGAAGGTACGATGATAAGAGATCTTTCCCATTCATACGTATCCCACTCAGTGAAGTGAGAAAAAAGTTTGTTTTTAAGATACCATCACTTAAAAAACCTCTCTACTCTTATTCGCTTACTTTATATGTTAATTCATGTTCACAAAAAATACCAAGTCCACCAAAATCAGTGTGTCCTGGATGATCTGTATTATAGCAGTGTTTCAGAGTGGAAAGGGAAGGGTTAAGCCTTTGTCAGAGCCAGGCTAAATCAGCCCTCTTAAGGATTTAAGAGGCCCTGCTCTTTAAAGCTTTGTGAACCTATAGTGTTAATTTACTTGATTGGCACAGTATAAAGGACTGGTGTAGGGTGTGCCAAAGCTGCACACTTTGGCAGAGTTTAAAAAGGTTGTTGCTTGAACAGTGTGTTCTGCAGTACTTGTGGGAGGTTCCAGTATTGGCCAACTTGAGAGGCTCAAGTTAATTGATCCTGTATATTATAAAACATGTTAGTGATTGGATTTTATTCAGAGGCTCACAATTTCCATTTGGATTTCAGGACTGTAACTGAACAATGAGGTTGCTATAGATTTTCTCAAAAATGTTCAAGTGAATTTACATAGAAAAAAGTGAAATAAAAAAAGTATACACACTTTTGGCATATTAGGGTGCAATATTATTTGTACAAGAAGTAAAGGGATTTTATTTTAAGTATTTTTGTTTGTTTTAAAGATAATATAAAATGTTGAGATACTCTTGTTGTACAAAAAACAAAAAAACGGAAACAAGTTGTCTGTCCTAAGTGTAACGTATTGCTTGTGTAATAGTTATAAACCTTTGCACACTTCCCTTAATCAAGAAACCTGAATGCCCCATTGTTTGTTAGCATTTGTAATAAGTTTGATCCTTGAAGTATGCTGTGAAAATGTACATGGATGTACCTTTATCAAGTTATGGCACTGAAAGAGACGGTGTACTGTACACTCTCAACACAGACAATCTGATACATTTTTGCTGTTACTCTTTTAACTAATCTAAATTTGTTGCCTCTACTGCAATAGAGTAATAGTAATTTTTTAATTTGTGTCTTTCTCTCAGGATGAGTTTGATAAGCTGAGGCACTTCTGCTACTCGCGCACAGATGTCCTTCTCCTCTGCTTTAGTGTAGTCAGTCCTGCTTCCTTCCAGAACGTGGGTGAGAAGTGGGTGCCTGAGATCCGCCGGCGATGTCCGCTCACCCCCGTCCTGCTGGTGGGCACGCAGTGCGACCTGCGCCAGGACGTCAAGGTGCTGATTGAGTTAGCGAGGCGGCGTGAACAGCCTGTACCTGAGCAGGATGCCCGTGCCCTTGCTGACAAGATTGGCGCTGTGACCTATGTAGAGTGCTCGGCACTAACGCAGAAAAACCTGAAGGAGGTGTTTGATGCTGCCATTTCGGCCGGCCTTCGCCAGTATGAAAGACGTGCCAGGAGAGAACACAAAGTTCTCAGCACAGCTGATAAGATGAAGATGCTCTCAAAGGCCTGGTGGAAGAAATATGTGTGTATCCAATAACCCAGGCCAAGCGCTGAGTCATCCACGCACATGGACAAAGTGACAAAGACTCTTGACTCATTCAGTGCCTCGAGCAGATGGACTGATCTGGGACTGCTCTCAAAGGGTGTGTGGAGGAACTTTGTCTCATTTCACTGTGTACTGAGTCAGCTACAGTATATATTGTTGAAATGAAAATAAAAGCTACTTGACTTGGCGAGAAAGAGAGAGCGTGCAGTATGTATTCAAGATATTTTCATCGTAGGGCTGTACCATGACTCGTATCCTCCTTAGCTATCATGTCTCAGTTGTAAGCTGTTTTATTAGTTACAGCTATCTAAGCTACTCTGAACTCTGGCCAGTTCCAAGAATAAGAAGACTGGGAGCTAAAGACTGCTAATCTCTTTAAAAGAGAAAAAAACTGTACACTTCACTTTTTTTTTTTCTTTCATACACTATTGTTGAGAAGTTTGGAATCACTAGCAATCAATGCAATTTTAAACAACTTTCTCTATTTTATGTGCAAAAAATGAATGCAGACCAGACAGCATTGCAGTATTTTAATAAAAAAAAACATGCATAATTTACAGCAGTAATGGATATTGTGGCTGAACCGCATTGCAATATGCATGGAGATGATTTTGGATTACTGATAAATTTCCATTTGATTATGTTACTACATTACAATATTAAATGTTTTATTTAGACTGGTAGTTCTGGCAAAAGTCTTTCACTTCAAGGTTGTAATGATGAGAACTAATGAAGTGAGAAAATATGATCAAATCACTGTTAGGTATGTAATTCTTCTCATAAAAATGTTATGATGTGTTCGTTATCTTATTCAAATTATCTCCTTCTAATGTTAAGCATCCTGGTTTGATCTTTGCCTTCCAGATTTTCACATGAATATCAGCCTCCGTCTGAATGTACATTTAATTATAACATCAGACTCAAGGATCTGCAGTCATGGACAGCTTTTTTTTTGTTTTTTTTTTAATCCTTAAATGATTTCTAACCTATGATTGTTCTAAGATCATATAAGAATCAGTTTAGATTGGAATCTGTGGTGAATTCAAACTTTTTAAATGGTAGTGTACAATTTATCAAGTGCACAAACTTTATATTTATGTCTGTGTATGAATGTTTTGTTTTGTTTTGCAACGGCAGTCACTTGCTCTACAACACTGGATTTCAGAGCTATTTACATTATATTTTCTTTTACACTCCATTACACTATGGAATGCTCCTAATCTATATTAGTGCCCATCTTTGAGCTCCCTGGCACCATGATGTCACATTATTTTGCTGATTTGGCAGCTGTTATTGTTGATTGCCACCCAGTCAAGTCTTCTGGAAGTGTTTCTTATATGGCAAAACGTTCAGGTGTAAAGGATGCATTTAATTTCAGTCACCTCACCAGCGTGTTTGACGGTAGCATTCTGTACTGACGAGAACACTTGGAGAGCTAAAGCTTTTAGTTCCTCTTTCATGTCAAAGAAAAATTATTAGGTGTTTTACTGCATTTGCAAATTATTGTAAGCAAGTATGTTCACTAAATCTTTGATCATTGGAGTAGATTTGTTTGACCAGCACAGGACTGTGTGTGTGTGGGGTGGTCCCGTCACCTCAGTTTTTAGGGTCGTGCTGTGTATGTTGTGCTCGGGGGTGATTTATTGGTTAACACACTGGCTTTAACAGTTTGTGGTACAATAGGCTTTAATTCACACTGCACTTGTGTGACGTGTGACATGCCTGAATATGCAGTTTCCTGGTTGCATTTTCTCACTTTGGATTAAATGTAATTGTATTGGTTAGCCGATGAGCAGAACATATTTTGCTTCTCATTATTCAGAAGCCATTTTTATTTTTTTTTTCTTCCTTTTTCAAAATTTTTGAAGACTTTTAGAGCTCGGCTTAAGTGTACAGCAAAGATTTATCAAACGGATGAAATAAGATTCTGTGGTTAGTACACTGTGTTTCAGTGCCATAACTTTGATCAAAGTACATCCATGTAGATTTATACATTTTTATAACTATGTAATTATCTTGCTGTTTCTGTGTGATCACTCTCTATGGTACACATCTCAGTTATGGATTATTACGGCAAATAAACTTTTAATAAAAAAAAATCAAAATGGCTTTTCTTTTTATTTAAAGTGTATGACACTTGCATACAGCTACAAATTTGTTGTAAATATAAAAATGACTACATTCCTGTACAAGTTGGTTTGCAATTGAAAGGCCTGGCCCAGCCCATGCATTGTCTGTCTGAAAGCTATGACTGAGTGTTAATTTGAAAAGACTACGTGGCTAGCACTCCATTGTGATTATGTCTACACCAGCAATTTCAGAGCTTTGTTTTGTCTGGGTGAAAAGCCAATTGCAAAGAGGACTGCTTAAAAAAATATGGTATGTATTTTCTTCAAGGCTAAACAAAGATGCAGAAAAATCTTAATGAATGCTTTTATAACTCAAGTAACCATTTTTATATGATCTGTTTCTGCAAAAAGAGAAAAATCTGATTAAGACTTTAGCAGTCTGCAATAGACATGATCAAAAGAACTTGCCTCCTATCTGCCACATTTATATTGTATATGTGATTATCACAGACCATAATTTTGATGCTTCCCTTGACTGAACAAAAAAACCTTCATTTATACTGAACCATGTCTGTCGCCATTGTTAATTCATCTAGAGAGTAAAGAGCTTTTTTTTTTTTTCTTTTTTTTTTGAGGATACAATAAACATGTCTCCCATTCATTTTCAGTGAGGCAGATGGACAGGAGACGTGAAACAGGCAGAGGGACAGATGGGCTTGACCCCAAGTAGCCATTGAGCATGTGCCAGAGATGAGAATATCTGTTTTCAAGTTTAAAACTCCAAATTTTGTTTGCGATGTGAGGACTATATTTTGCCAATATATTTTTTTACAGTTATATAGCTAAAGATATATGTGGTAAATTTGTTTGAGCTAGAAATCAAATCTCACCATCAAAGAAGTAATATAAGCTATGTTTCATTCCATTTTTATGTCCATACACATCTGCTATGCTAGTGAAGTCCTTAAAAATGCAAGTGATTAGATGTATATATTAGTTGTTCATTTGTAACCATATCTGTGACTCGTATACCAACTTATAAGGATCACATGTACATTCATACAAAATTTATCCAGTCAGCCAATCACATGGCAGAAGTGCAATGCACATGACCATGCAGACATTCAGTATATTAAAAAATCCAGTTAATATTCATACTATTACAATAAGCGAAAATGTGGTTTGCATGGTTGTTTATGCCAGATAGTTTGGTTTGAGTTTTAACTACTGATCTCCTCAGATTTCTATCCACAGAAATATCTAGAGTTGCACAGAATGGTGTGAAAAAACTTAAGTGAACAATAGTGACAAGCTGAAATACACTCAATAAGAGAGGTCAGAGGAAAATAGTCAGACTTGGTGTAAAATCTACAGCCACTTGTATAATCGCTCTATACAACTATGATAGAAAAACAGAAAATCGTTGAATAACTCAACACATCCAACCCTACAACAGCAGATAAACACATTGGGGTCCACTCATTTCAGTCTAGAACAGAAATCTAAATCTACAATGGGAAAAGTCTCATAAACAACTATACAGTTAAAGACTGGAGAATGTGGATCTTTAATTGCATATAGCTTGAGCAATGAAAAGGGTGATTCAATAATCGGTGGTCAGCTTTGTTAGGTAATTTATTGTTTAATTCAATCATGGTCCATTATTCTATTTTATTCTATTTTTAACATCTAATGTGTAGACAAAGATCCAAAGTGGCTTTGCTTGGTATAAATTATAGATACCATGACAAAGACAATCACCTTCCAAATAGAAACCAAATGCTGAGCAACCAGTGGTTTAAGGAAGCAGACAAATAAATGAGAATTGCAAAGCAATGTGAAACATCAGACTGGTCATTTGTGACTACCAGGCAGTTTATACTGATAGGTTTGTATCAGGTTTGACTGAACCAAGATTCAATACTGCCAGCAAAGTGTGCTGTGTCCGCATTTGGCATCATTGTAAAGTCAGTGTAAAATATATCAGAGTCTGATCCAGCTTCCTTAAAATGGCCAATTCCAAATTCCAAAGCATTGAGAGCTTACCTAATTGTATTCTTAACATTCCAAAAGATTCTGATACTGACTGCATCAGCCCTGGTTATGTAGCATGATTATAAGTAACTATTTACTTTGTTTAGCTTGAACTATGAGGGTAGAGAAAATGGGTTAGGCGAATGACCTAACCCAGTTAAAGTAGGAGGCTTAGCAATTAACAAAGCATGGTATGTTGAGGAAAGGCAACTATACAATTCTAGCAATGTATTAACCACATCCACAATTTTGCAAAAATATGCAAAAATATTTTGTGAAATATGCAAAGAAAATGTTGAGGGAAGAAAAAACATTTATTCATCTTCATTCATTACTATTCATTACTACTATTCAATATTTATTATCCTGATCAGAACTGTGGTGGATCTGGAACCCATTTGGAAAACACTGGGTGTAGGGCAGGAATATACCTTGCATGGGACACCAGGGAATCTATCTGCAGGCATGTTTATTTTACCTGAGGGGAAACCTGAGAAAACCACAAAAATTAAATGCACACTGGAGCTGCGAGGTGAAGTAAAAGCTAGTGGTCCTGCTTACCAGACATTAAATATTAAATTAAATCCAGCTTTATTTGTATAGCGCTTTTAGCAATGGACATTGTCCCAAAGTAGCTTTACAAAGATAAAGAGGTTATGCAGTTGGAATGTATTTTAGTGTCTTTAGGTTCGTTCCAGATAAGTTTGTCCCTAATGAGCATGCCAGTGGTGACTGTGGCAAGGAAAAACTATGTGAGACAATTTAGAAACCGTTTAATGCAGGTTCAGCCACAAAGAGTGTTGAAAAAAAATGTAAATAACCAAGCCTGTAGAAAATAATTTTGTTTACAAGAACGCAGAGTGTTTAGCTAACTCTCATTAACTCTCGAGGGAAACTGACCTGATTTTCAAACAAGAACCAAGAAGTAACTAGCTAAATGTGGAACAGTTATGCCTTGAAGGGAGCACTGACTTACAGTATAGAGCCTAGTGATGTGCTAAAAACATTTAGAAAAAAATGAGAGGAGCCCTGTGCCTAGTTTTGAAGAAAAGGACAACTGTAGCTCTGACTATGATAACTAGGAGCAAAATTTTATATCTTCCTAACATGGTCATGTTGTATGGTTTTGGCGAGAAGGACGGATTGACTGATGTGTAACTATGATATTTATATACTGCACTAGCGGGCGGTCAGGGCCAGCAAAGCCTTCTCTGCTGGCCTAAACACTATCAGAAGCACTGACCTACATTTACAACCTAAATTCTTATATTTGTTACATGAAATTGTATTAATTTATTCCCAACATTTCATTCTCTTTATTTCGTAGCGTTTCTCTTGGCTGCACTGCTTCCAGTACGTGTATGTGGATGTTAGATTTTTGTCTAATCAGATTTCAGCCTCTATGTGCTGCCATGTCAATTAAATCTGCCCAGGGCCTTCAAAGTCTGTACTGCTGGTGTTTTTTACCAAAGTCTCCTCAAAAAATAGCTTTGTTTCTTTAACCAATCAGGTTTTAAATTCTCCTCACAGGGCAGCAAGCTGGCCCAGAACAGCATCAGCATTTTTGTCTTCAGATTGGTTGGTCAGAGGGAAACTGTTACAGCCAAGTTCGACTGGCAAAACACGTCTGTAGTGCTGCACACATAATACATCTGAGTTAGACTTTTCTTATGCCTACGGAGGAAGAAAAACGTATTTTTTGTCATGTTATTAGACAAATATTGATTCTGAGCTGCTCCAGATGATGTAGGAGGCACAGTTGGGGTAGTGGTGTAGAGGTTTTAAGTTGTCTTAAGTGGGTTTCTTGCTTTAGTAAAATGGTATTGACTCCCATATGCGAAATGCCTCTCTCTCTCTTTCTCTCTGTAATGCCATGTGTTGTTATATTGCATGTTTTATAGTATTAATGGTTTCTGTAATTACGACTTGATAGTGGTGGTATTAGGGGGTAGATTAAGTTGGGTAAGTCCCCACTGAAGGCCCAGGTACCAAATGCACGGCCCGCCACAGATATACTGTCATGTGACGTTTTTTTTGGAAGATCTAATAATTTGTGTTCATTCCACATACCCCCCACTGGCTTCAAGATGCTCTTATAACCAGCGGAGTAAAGTATTGCAAGATACAACATTTTTCTATGTAGCAACATGTAATATGGACATGCAAAATATTTCCTTCTTCTTCTAAAACTTTGAGAATAGTGTTATAAGTAGCATACAGTATTACAGAGTCCTGGCTAGGAATATTGTCTTAGCCTTTATTATTGCTGCGGCAAACTGGATTGGATAAAAAAATAACTGAGTTCAATAAAGTTCCTCAAAGTCACGTTGCTCCTGCAGAGTGGATTGTGGGGGTGAATTTAGGATTAATCTGCATTTTCGTAGGCATGACGTGAATGTGATGTGTCTTGAATTGTTAGTAGGATTAGGACTAGCTTTAACTGGGTCACATGAGTAAAGCACTGCTCCTGAGACAAATCTGGTTTGAAAGGATATAGTGCTCATTATGGCTTGCCTCTTAGACACAAAGTATGTCTGGATATCTGGTTTCACAACACGTGGTCACAAACTTGAGGTTACAGTTATTTCCGCGCCATTATTTTTTAGAAACAAACATGGCTGTACAAGGGACAGCTGGCATCCCCCACGCTTCCCTTCCCCAAGGGACAATAACACAGCCTTTGACCTACAGTCTGTCTTATTGTACTGTTTTGTTAGTGGATCGTACTGCAAACTACCCTATGACAAGGCCGTTTTCAGTCTGATTGTTAAATAACTGTTAAATACGCTGTTCTGTGTCATTAATTCATGACTAAAAGAAGCTGGCAAACTGTTCACAGAATATAAAAGCTTCCCTGCAAATGCTCAGCAGCTGGGATGGTGTGAAAGCCATGTGCTTACCTCATCCTATGGGTCCCATGTGTAGGCAGACTGCTTTATGTTTTGTGACCATACAAAGTTTGATGTATATGTGCATTTTGCATGATTCCTTTTGTTTGCATGTATGTATACATGTGTGTGTAGCTTTATTGTGTGCATTACTCTTAGGGGCAACTTTTCTCTACTAGTGAAATTCACTCTTATGTAACTGTTTTTCTCCCAATTTCCCTTTCATGTTTTTTCTGCATTTCAAAACTAAGGTTTTAGAAAATTTTGGATTCTTTGCGCCTGAAAATTAATTCTTGTTTGTTAGTTGTTGTTTTTTTTTTTTTAAGCTGAATTGGCCATAATATGTATAAGAACTAATCATTAGCAGTTTCAAAATAATCATGCCATTTGGCATGCTTTATCTTGCTTGTCTTTTGTGCTCTTTCTCTTTCCTCACTCTTTCTCTCTCTTTCTAAACCTCCGGTGAAACTGTTGGGCTTTCTGTCTTCATTGTTTGACAGCTAAAACCAGGCAGTCTTTTATCTCCCACATGATGGAAAGGATGATATGGCCTCAACTCCTGCCAAGTCCTGATGCCATCAAAGCATTCTCCTCTGTTTGTATATCAGATAGACAGTCAACACAGTAAGTTTAAAAAGATGATGTTCAGCTGCACTTGTTCGAATCTGCACAGGAGCAACAGAAATGGCTTTGATATCCCGAGTCTGAGTATTATTTGTGTTGAAGTGTTTTGAGGTGAGCAAGCCAATTAACATGACTACAAAAGATGCTAAAAACCTATGAATTGACTTAGTATTTGTTTTACTTTTCTTTGTATGATCTAGTCATATATAATTCCATTCTGTTTGTATTTGTATAGAGCTCTTAACGATAGACACTGTCACATAGGAGCTGCACTGAAATCCGGATGTAGATTCATATCCCTAAATAGCTGAGGATTATAAATCATTACTCTTCTACAATTGATATACTGTAAAGTCAAGACAGTTTATATGTTGAAAACTACAGATATGTCTATTTGGAAAGTGCAAAAAGTTCTCTAGGGTCCAAGTGCAAAAGCTGTTTTGGACCCCAGAGTCCTCCAGGGAATTAGTCTGCTTTGCTTGTCCACTGTAAATGATGTTCTAAAGTTTGTCTCAAGTGAATTCAGTCTACTCCATGTATGAAATCAAGCCAGTCCTAGAGTTGTGTCCAAATAACTTGAATGGATGAACTTGTCATAATACTCTCTTTATTTGGTTTCCCAATGAGAGCAAAAGGCATGCTGTCGGCTGCAGATGACATTATAGATCATCTCAGTATATTTCATAAAGAAGACCTTCAAACACACATGACAAGTCCATTCATTCTTGTTTTTATTTGTATTGCTCATCCCACACAGAGTCTACTATAACCACACTTTATCACCTTGGTGAACAGGAGAACATGTTTACAACAAGTTCCACTCCCCTCAGCCAAAAGCTCAAGATTTTCCAGCTACAGTGGGCACAATCTCGAAACTGAACAGTTGAAGATTGAATAAAGACAATAAAATGTTTCCATAAAATAATGATAATAAAAATAAAGTCTGTGCAATACAGCAGGACTTCAAGATATCATTTCCTATTCACTGACATAATCATATATTAGTCTTGTGTGAAGCATGCCTGAATTTGTCTATCTCCTTCTTTTAATATCATGACCATTCAGTACTTTTACCTTTAGCCTAATTTATCCTTCATGTGGCCTCATTATAGCTTCACTCAACCTTTAGGAATTATTCACTGTGCAAAGCTTAACAATGATGCTTTTCTTCTTTGCTCTCCTCTTTGATTCCTGAACTAATAGACCTGTGGCTCTTTAACAGCCATTACTTCCATAGCCAGTGTCTTGGCTTGTGCACTGCACTGTGGTAAACTTCCACTTCCATAGAGGTCTTGTTTGCTTATACAGGTCAAACGTGCAGGTGAAATGTGCTGACTGATTGATGAAAGAGCTGCAAGCCCCTCCTATTGCTGTTAAACCAAATTAAGCTTTGTGCTTTTGTGTGTGCACATGTACAGAGTCTACCCGGCGGGACTCTATGATGAGGTCCGAAATGCAACTAAACGAGCAAGTTAATCGATTCCACTTACCTCCTATTATAAGAGGGGAAGGCATTAGTTAGCTGTGTGCATTGTCAGGTTAAGGAGTGCCATGCCATGGAAAAGGTCGATGCAAACTGACCCCACTACATTGCCCTGTTCTAATGCCTTTGAAACTTGAGGACAGAGCTGCTGACCCCTGACCTCATTGCTGCACCTCCCAAGGACAAACCCTAGACTCCCCCCTCAGACAGGATGCTCCCTCTCTGTTAGTGTGTCTGTAGTCAGAGACGCAGTCCAGACCTCATGTCTGTTTTTAAGCCACTGGGACCCTACTGAAAGGAAAACGGGGTAGTTAAGGAAAGACTGGAGAGTCTGTTTACATTTAAAGGGCCAGTTGTTCTGGCCTCTTATTTGAAAGAAAAGCTACACAGGGAAAAATAAAGTTTTCACAACATGCCTTCAGGGATATGTGCTGCACACGTGTACTATTTGGTCAAAGTTAAGCTACCAGCTGTGAAAATGGTTTAAACCATGATTCAAATTATTCTGTTACATTTTTGTCCGATAAACACATAAATAATAATTATATATATATATATATATATATATATATATATATATATATATATATATATATATATATATATATATATAATATATATATATAAAATTATATATATATATCTTAATTTGTCAGTGATAATGAAATATTTCTCTTGGTGGTAGCTTAGTGGTTAAGGCATTCGAGTTCAAATCCCAGCCACACCAAGTTGCCACTTCTGGGCCCCTGAGCAAGGCCCTTAACCCCATATATGCTCAGTTGTATGAATGTGATCTGGATAAGGGCATCTGCCAAAATGCAACAAATGCAAATTTCCCTTTCAGTGACCTTTCAGCTTTATGAAAGAAATAATTAAAACAAACTAATTTGCCTTTTATTTGCTTTATGACTGGCTGAATAATATTTAATGATGCAAATGTCATGTCAGTCATGTTCATAGACTGTGGGAACTGTGTGTCATAATAAGTTTCTCAGAAAATATGTGCTGTTTTTTTTTTTTAAGAGTCACGTGTGAATCAAGTTGTTGATTATGCAGTGCTATAGCACTATAGGTTTTCCCTTCATGCTTTTGTCTTAAACTCCCCCTCTCTATAATCCTCCCACATTTGAGTTTTAGACTCTGAATGCTGCTAGTCATTGCCAGAGAAATGCTTAGAAAATAATTCTCTTGTCCCCTTGTTTTGCAGTTTGTTGAGTTGCCAATGTAAATCCATATCTTTGCCTTTTTTTGTTGCTTCTTTGTTCTTTCATGGTGGGCCAAGGCTTTTACATATCTACAGAAACAAAGATTCAAAAGCATTGGCATAGATGCGTTGTGTTTCATGCTACAGAAACTATTCATTCACATATTGCATTGTGAGTTTGAATTTAGTTTGTACTTTTTTTATTCTGTGGATGAATTAGTCCCCTGAATCACTTCCTAGCTTCCTGATGGACATGAGAAAAGACTCACAGAGAGGCCCTTAAGCATTTTTTTCCCTTTTCCTTTTGTGCTATATCCATTCTCTGTGCAACTAAGCTAACGCTGTGGGTTGATCTCTTTTTTTATTCTTTTTCAGATTATCCCCATCTCTCCTTTTCTAGAAAACAATGATTAGTGTGGGTCACATAGGTCAGGCACAACCTCACAGAGGGATAAGAAGTGCAGAGTAAAAGAGGGAGAGGTGGGGAAAGATTTATATGTGCCATACAATCATTTACAATAAGAGAACTTTGGACTTTCCCTTTACTGTGTGTCACTTAAGTTTAAATTTAGAAGAAGCAGAAAATAACTTTATGTAACTGTGCAGACTGTCAGTAAGTTTGTGCAATACTCTGTAGCTGGATGACGCATTGTCTCAAAATTATTTTGCATTATTTCTAAAAGATGCATTGGGCATACAGTAATCTTCAATAGTGTACATACAAAACAAATAAATAACACTTTGCATCATGTAAACTAAAGTTCATGACTTGAAGCACCTGGATAAGCACATGGAAGCCTCTCCAGTTTGTTCATGAAAAATACACGAAATTACAGGTGATTTAGAGGTGATATAGAGGTGATTTAGCATTTAGAGCTAATAAATGACTCATTTACAATATATCGAATGTGTTAATTTCAGCAAATATCATCAAATTACTTATTATAAAATATTATTTTCTAAATTTAAGTAACATGGTGTCTAACTGACTGTTGTTTTGGAAATTTTCTTTACAGCTTTTACAATGTTCTCCTTTCAACTATAGTTGTTTTCATTTACCAAATAGCAATTCCTTTGTTTTTCAGAACATTTTTTGTTGGCTATACCCAATGTTTGTGCAAATCTTTAAAAGATTTCCCCTTTTTTTCTCAGCTTAAAAATGGCTTGCTCTTCTCCCATATACAGCTTTATGGTCTTCATTATAGTGTTTCCTATCTAACAACAAATGCAGTCCACACAGGTGAAACCCAGTGCTAAATCCAAGAGTACACATCCACTGTTAACTCTTAATTGATTGTTAACTGTTTAAACAATCTAACAGGACAAACCTGGACAACAAGAAACACCTGTCAGCCATATGTTCCAATATTTGTATTTGATCACTATGCATTGGTTCAAACAACATATACCCATGTTTTAAGCTGTTTAACACACTTACTATATCACATTGTATACAATAATAACAGGAAATGAATGCTGATGTTCTAATCTATCATATGCATTTATTAATCTTTTGATCTAATATATCTTCAGTGTATAGGCATTTATCTATGTTTAAAATTTGTTTAGTGTGATGGGCATTTTATCTATGTTTAAAATGTCTTTTACTTTTGACTACATTCATATTTGGTTGATTGATTGAATGATTAATTGATTGCTGCAGTGGAAATTATCATTGTGGTTATCAAGTGCCAGAATGTTAAAATGCCCCTTATTAACTGACGTGGCAGTAGTGATTTCATGCATTGCTCTATCCCTTTTTTATGCATTTATAAAATATTTATATTTATAAAACATTTTTATACATTATACAATAAATTTTTAGTTGTGGCGTTTATAAGATTTGGGGTTTTGTGTTACATATACTGTATATTCGAATTCATCTTTGTAATGAGTCACAATATGTCTAAGGCATTATCCCCAATTTATTACAAATGGCTTTATTTAATGTAATATAAATATAATGTGTCTATTTGGAATTAAAAAAAAAAAAAAAAGACAAATTCTAATTGCCAAAGGACAAAAGTGGTAAATCTTGCCTTGGTTTGCAAAAAAGAAAATAAATCCATTACATCTAAATTTGCTGTACCTTCACAAAAGGAAGTGTTCTTTTCCCTCCAGTTTTCCTACAGTGATGGGAAATAAACGTTGGACTTGGTATTAAAAACTGATTTCAGAACATAAAGGCGAAGTCCAATTAGTGCTGTTTTTGGCATGTGTAATGCGAGCAATGATAATTCGCCTCTTGCTCAAAGGCACAGTCTAGAGGATGATGGGGTGTGTTGATCTGTTCTCATCTAGTTCATGTCTGTATGGGTTGTAGTATTCTGTGAGTAAGTAGATTATTAATATGGATAAGTATTAACGATTTGTTTGAGAGAGTAGAGAGTTAAAATGAGTGGGCAGCTAGTGAAACTTGGCAGCAAAGGACATCATTCTCTCCCTTTTATCCTGTCTCGTAATTACCCTCATTAGTGAGGGACTTCCTTGTATGAAAATGTATGGTGACCTTGACCTTTCACATGCCACCCATAGCTGTGTAAAGAGACTCAGTGGCAAAAAAAATGAGCCTTCCGTGAGACAATGTGCGCTGTGTGTGTGTCCGTTCAACCTCTGACGTCAAACGTGCAATTACTCTGGACCTACTTTATCATCCTATCGATCTGTATTGCTGAGTGTTTTGTAAAGTACACTAACGATCTTTTGGAAATCTGTACCTTCTCCAGAATCAGACGATCTGGCACATATGGTTTTAGTATAGCAGGTTTTCACTCAAAGGTTTAAGGATTTCTGCAGGCTTTTAAAGTTTGTTTTGGCTGTCTTTTATGATGATTGCTCTGAGATCACCAGCTGTCTGTGGCTGACCATTAGACTTTTTTAAAAGTCTCACTGACACAACAAGCTTATGGAGTTTCCCAGTAATACATATTCATACATACATACAATGATTTTTTCTCTCTCTCACTCTCTCATCCTCTTTATCTCTCTGGCTATCTACCTTTCTTTCATCTGTTACTTGAGTCAACATCTCTAACTGCTCCATCAGCTTTATTTCTAAAGCTTTATTGTTTTACAGTTATATGACTGGAATTATAGTTTTCAAGAAGATCCTATCTTTCTGCGTTTTCATGAACTGATACATAACTTTGAACTCTTTTAGTATTGTAATGTCATGGATGCATAATGTATAGTTAAATTGTTTATTTTTATATATATATATTTTTTTTCTTTAATTATTTATATTAAGATCATGCAGACCAAGTAGAGACTGATGTATGTTATGATCTCCAATTAACTTATTTTTAAAAACAGAATGATTTATGAGTTCATACATTAATCATATTGTTCAGCGGTTTATTCTAGAAGATGCCTTTCTTTTGTGTCATAGTTATAGATATATTGCAAATATAGCAATACATAGCAACTAAGCTTATAAATAGAGAGAAATGCCCAGTTCGGGTTGCTGACATGGCCATATTAATTTCTCAGACAGCTGATCTAATGTAGCGTCTATAAAGGGCATGCTACAATAGACCAAAATGGATTCGATGTAGTTTATAATACTGTGACCCTCAACTATGTTTACATGTAATATCTTTTGATGAGCTGTGGTTTATTATAGTGAGGTAGTACACTGTATTTAACAGTTTTATTATAAGGGTTTTACCATGTACAGCAATGTATTTAATCACATAGTTTGTTTTGAATTTTTGGAGGGCATGCTGGGGTTATAGTATGGTCACATGAGCCTTGAGATTTATAAATGAGCTCATGTGCACGAGTTTGCATCTGGATGCAAATTCAAATGCAAACATCTCTTGATGTGACCTCAGATTTTGTGTTGTCCTTACAAACCGTGACGTAGATTCTCGAAAGTCAACTCGAAGTAGTACTTCAGAATTGGCTAAGCCAAAGTTTCTTGGAGACGCGGGAGGACGGCAGTGATTAAGAACACAGTGTCCTTTTGTGAGTATCAATGGAGACCATTGATGTCAGTGTAGCAGGAGGGCGCCAACAACAAAAACCTCCTCCGTCCAACATGTCAGAGCAAAGGGAGAGCAGCACCCACAGCCTCACCCTACACTCTTGCATAATCATCCGTGCCGACACAGACGTTCAGACAATCATTCATGTGCTTGCATGCATTCGTGGACGTTTACCCGCGCTGTCCACACCCACACAGACATACATTATCGTCCTACATACTAGTGTTTACAAACACAAATATCCTGGATACCCCAGAACTGTAGCATCGGATTTTATTTTTAATGTCACATATTTATGCTGATCATCATGACCAGATAGAACTATCAAATCATTCAGACACCTTTTTAAAGCAAGCATGACCCCACTTTTCACCTCAGGTTTGTATATAGAGACGTTCAAACAAACAATTTTTACTTTTGCCTATACCTGGATTATTTAAGAAAAGAAGACATATGGATTAAAATGTATCTATTACTTCTTTTTCTAATTCTCTGTTTCCCAGACAGAAATGTATACCGCCTTGTTTATACAAGTAACCTTCATCACCATGTTGACATTCACATCAGGAGCCTGTTTGCTCTTCACCCAAAGTAATGTTTGGGTACAGCATAAACAGAACTCTTGTCTTAAGCCCATGCCTTGTAGAAAGAGGTCATTTCCATAGATATGCCATCAATGTAGTGTCCACATGAGCTTATGCTGAACTGAAAGTAGTAGTTTATCATTTTTAGAGCCCTCTGCTTTCAACAAGTCTGAAAAGCCATAAGCCCAACCAATTCCTACCCTTCGGCTCAAACTTTAGAGGGCTTCTTAATTTAGCTTTTTTTAAGGTGAAGGTATATAGGATTTTAAGTATTTTTAAATATTTTATTGATATACCCAAGCCAGATTTCAATATCTGGTTTTGGTATATTAATTCATAATATATAAACCTATCCGATCATAATACCCTGAAGGATTTAAGGAATCTAGCTCTCTGGCTAACCTTTATTTGTCAAGTCATTAGAAAAATTATACAATACTCCATATGTTTTTTTTTTTTGTTTTTTTATGACTATCTTAAAAAGAGGAGCATCTGAAATGTTACACTTGCAAATCTGTTATTTTAATACGTTTGAAATGGAAGGATGTTATGATTATTTTTTCTTTTTAATTTGCATTTTGGTAAAAAAAAAGAATATAAATCATCTTATAATTTGGTATTGTTACATTTTCACCTCTCCAGGGTACATGATTTTGAGCTCAAATGACTGTCTGAGAATTTCACATGCTTTCCTCCTATCTGT
The DNA here is from genome assembly GCF_946808225.1 of Silurus aristotelis. Lineage (NCBI taxonomy): Eukaryota > Metazoa > Chordata > Actinopteri > Siluriformes > Siluridae > Silurus > Silurus aristotelis. The sequence goes on along the minus strand of NC_139581.1, from coordinate 10,859,771 downwards.
GTGGGTTTCTTTTGGGTTCTTTGGTTTCCTCCCATCTCACAAAAACATGATAGCAAACAGGACACTTTAAATGAAACTGGACACTTTAAATTGTTTCTAGGTGTGAATAAAATAAATATTTTTTGCAAAACCGAAATATTGATATTAGTTAACTGCCTTGAACAATTAAATGTATAAAGAGTTAAATTGCATGATAATGGCTTGCTTTAATCAGTAGTCACAAGCACACGTAAACACTTTCCTAGTTCTTTTTTCCAAGCATCTTGGAGAATCTGAAACAGTCCTTCTGTAGACATTGACTCACAATTGCTTCGGTTTTGACAGCATTAGAGGATCAAAACCTGATAACCTAAGATTTTGCACAGTACTCTGTCTTCATCATACCTAGCTAGTTTTCTTGTCAATGCTTTTTGCTGTCTAGTTCACAACTTAGTTCTCATGTTTATTGCAAGACATCTTAGAGTCCTTTGCTGCCTATAACAGGGCCACAATTGTGTCTGTGAATGAATCCCAGAGAAAAACAGATGTTCTTTTACCCCTCCTTGCTCAGCAGCCGACTGCAGAGTGACATCATTCAGTGATCCAGAGCCTGCTGACAGACACACTCATTTTTTCTGGGACACTTTCCCGAGATTGGGAACAGGCAGGGGGGGGTGTGAGGGGTGAGTTCATAAACGAATGATTGTGGAAACAGATACGTGCTGTGAAAGCACAATGTGTCAGGGGCTTGTGACATATATCTCTCTCCCAGGAATTGTGGATGGTCCCACAAAAGGGGCTTAGATAATGGAAGAACAGGCAATGTAGGTGAAAGGAAAGGTAAAGAATACATACCAGAAGTTTCCATACCGTGCTCTTCTTTAGCTGATACACTGGAACGTAACTGAGTGGAAAATAAATTTACCACTTGAGTAGAAAGGTCTGTTGACAGCACAATCTAATTTGATTGTTCTCAGGAAGAGGTGACTGTGAACTTTAAGATTATTCATGGGAAATCCGTCATTTCAGTACGGTTTTGTTTGTTGTGCTTCGGTTGCTGTGATAACAGGTGAAAATCTGTATTAGACAGTTCAGTACACACTTCCTTTTATGAATAGGAGATCATAAAGAGCCTTTTTGTGTTCATTCATGCTTAAAGGACATGTTCTGTTTGAAATGCTTAGAACAAACATTCACACTGAAATCTGTGTTTATTTTCAGTTTCACTAAATCACCTTACATTAACCCTACGTTCACGCTAGCAATCAGCCAGTGTCACTTGCAGTTTGACTGTCCCTCTTGTCACATTGTCTTCCTTGAGATCTCTAGTTCCGCAGGTAATAAACTACATCTCTCGATCAAGTAACTTGAAAGTAGCAATGCTTTCATCCTTCTGGTGTAATGCCTGGAGCTCTTATTTCTAGAACAAAGCAAACACTGAGACCTTTTAAAACAATCAGATACGTACAATACAAATGAGCACGCATTCACTTAAAATTTTGTCCTGCTCGTCAAATTTTGACCCGAGTCAATAATATACTTTTATCATCTTTATATAAACTGCATAAACATTTGTACCATCTGTGAGTCTCCTACATGCTGAACTAAACAGCCCTGAGGTCAGCAGTGGAAGTGTTGATGCGGGAGAGAGCCAGTGGCCTTCTCATGTTACACCGGGGCCCATCTGCTGCTTTGGACACACACCATTAGAGAATGACTGATGACCTGGTGCTTTCCTTAACAGTAAAGCCTCCTAAACCTCTGTTAACTACCGCTCCCTGCCAGTTCACACACACTCCTGACCCCTGATTGTTAGTGGAAAGTGAATTGTTCTGCTGATTTGAGTTCAGATTTAACATTTTGCTGGTCGGTTAAGCATATGATTTGGGAAAGCGGAAAGCATCAGCAGCAGTTAAAAGTGTAATACAGACAGTACAGTAAGTTCTGAGATTCATGTAGCTTTTTATTTAATGTAAATGGTTATATTGGTCACAAGTACTCAGTATTAGTCATGTAAAGAATGAAACTTTCTGATTCCTCAAATCAAAAAAGAAACCATAAAATAGCCCTTTTTTTTTTTTTTTTTTTTTTTTTTTTTTTTGCACACTAAAGTCAAGAAAAGACATCTTGCCATATTTTGGTTTCCCATTGAGAGACTGGGAAATCAGCATTCTTTCCTTTGCTCACCATTCCTGGGAATAGACTCTGAATAATCCCACTCTTCACAAAGCTATTAAATAGAAATGGGAATTAAAGCTTTCATGCTTACATGCTTTGGTTTATCATTTGATTTTAACAGTCAACCAGACGTATGATATTGGCTACTGTTATGAATTAATGTATACATTTTAAAGTGTACAAACTATTGGAAAAAAAAAGTGTATTTATTTTTTAGTCACGTAGAACGGAGGTTATTAAATCACATTGAAATGTGTTTCGCCAACAGTGTTGTAGTAAACTCAGTCGTGTGATCTAATATCAAATATTTGCCCTATGAGTCAAAATCATATTGTATTATACAATATCATATAATAACTTGAACGCTCCCAGTCTCATCATCAGGAGTTTGTAGGTCATATGCCTGTAAAATGGGCCTTACGATTTATCACATAACCGCTGGTTTTACAATGGTGACATTTTTTTTTTATATAGTTTTAAGTCAACTGAAAGTCCTGTAAAGTAAAATTAACTTAATCATAATATGACAAAATCTGAGAACAGAATCTTTAATGTAGGACTTACGTATTATGTGTATCAGCAAAAGTACACAGTTATCGTCTATGTAACCTATTTATTTACTCTCACTTCAATAATAATGTTACATGGCAGATGGCAGTGTACCTTTGCTTTATATAAATTATTACACTTCTATTAAACTTCAACAAACTTATGGGTTACTCAAACGAATTTTTTTCAGTAAGGCATAACATATGTTGAAATTTTTCTCAATTAAAAGATTGATCTCTGTTGATCATTGCTGGCATTCTGCTATTTCTTCCTAGTATTTCATAAACAAAAATTATTTAACCACATAATTAAAGACAGGAAATTAAATTACCCTTTGCAGCCACAGGCTAATTGAATCCTTTGTAGATTGTTCTAAATGTTTGTGTTGCAGATGGTGAATGACTTTTCATTTCATCTTGGCATCATTTAATCAACCTTCCCTTCAAACACAAGCATAATGTACATGTATATACACATTCATTTGCCTTCATGAATGGTATGCACTGAAGTGTTCTTTCTTTCTCTTTCTCTCTCGCTCAGACACACACACACACACACACACACACACACACACACACACACACACACACACACACACACACACACACACACACACACACACACACACACACACACACACACACACACACACCCTCAGACACAGTCTGTGTGAGTGTTGTTCCTGTGAGCATGGTATTAAGCAGGGAAACAGGTCTGGGTTAGTCTTTTTCTGTCCGTCTTCCCTGAGGCTTTTCCTTCCTTGCCCACACATGGCCTCCATTGTTTCAGGACACAGATCTTTCCATGTCACTCTGTTTCCTGGGCCTCTCCTCTACCTGCCGTCAAATTCCTGCATCCTGTTGTCAGCTTCCCATGCATCTTAACGTCTGATGTGGTCACAAACATTTGTCACTGTCAATGCCTGTGCCATTGTTTATCTGAAAACCTACAGTGAAAGTCATTTTCTGTATGCAGCCCATACTGATTGATGTGACTGATAAAAGCTTTGATATGATTTGTGACCTGTTGTTGTTTTTATGTATAAATTAAACACCCAGTCTGGCTCTTAATAGTCGTAAAAAAGGATAAACTTTTAAACAATGGTGGAAGGACTTAGCAATATGGGTTAACTTACTGGCGCTGTGGGACATACTTTATGAGGATATCAACTATGCTGTGAGACGGCTGTAAGAGCATCTTGTGACAGGTGATAAAACTAAGATTTACTGCAGGACGCCTCAAATTTAGACACCTTATTCTACCATATACGGCTTCCTGTCCTCAAAATATGTAATCTGCTTATTTATAGGGCTTTTCTATCAGATAAAGTGGCACTGAATGGTACAGTAAAAAATCTAAATTGGGAGATAACTGTACCTTGTGTCTGTGCCCTATAACATATGGCACCTGTTTAAGTATTACAAGTTTTGCTGCATTAATAAAGGGACTTTTAAGGTCTGATTCATCTTTTACGTAAAATTTCCTTTTAACATAAAGCATGTGGTTGGAATGTTATAAGACAGCACTACTGAAGAATTTGTGCTGGATGAAAAAGTGAAAAGGTTATGTCACATTTTAGGGCAACACATTGTGGCATATTCTTTAACTGTGGCATATTCTTTAACATGGCAGTATGTCTTTTGAATAAGATTGGAGACTCATCTATAATAACATTTGTCTGGTTTGGTTTGTGTACACAGTACACAGTACACTTTAATAATAATAAAAAAATGCTCCCTATAGAAGACCGTACCACATCAACCTCTTCAGCACCTCAACATTGTCACATGTCTGTTAACCTCAGTTCATCCTCTTTCCCCTGTCTGCCACTAAACTGCTATAAAAAAAAAGCTGACTTAACCAGATGTCCCTATTTAGGAACTGATGACTCTCCCTGTAGCACTTCATGAACCTTCCTGAGATCAAGTACCCAGTGAAAGCAGACAGATCCTATATACACTTAAAATATCCACCACCCCCCATGCCACAACCATATTCTCTTTAGTGCCCGATTGAGAAGCCCTCTGTCCCCAGATTGGAGTGACTCCCCTGAGGTGTCCCTGCCTAACCGAGCCCGGGTGGTCCTGCTTAACCTAACTATTTTGGAGGTCAGATGTCAGAGGTCACCACATACGCATGGGAAACGTGCAGCACTGGTTTTGAGACAGAGAGCCAACCACTGGGTTCCCCTCCCTGAACCCTGTATTTAATTGGATGATCGCTTGTGTCAGGAAGGAGCCTCTCTGTGTATTTAGAAGGTATAGTTGTGTTTATAAAGATAATATATAAGCTGAGAGCAACCCAAGGGGATCAGGTTTGTGGAACACAAATACTGTTCATACACACAGTGTTGTGTTTTGATGTTGAATCCTTATGCCCTACAGTCTCCTACCTTCACAGCTTATTCTAGTCTGGGTTAAATTTATGTAAATAGTAGAGTGTGCTGTTTTTGATATAACTAAAGGGATTAGTATTCCTCTAATGATGTAAGAAAAAGTGTAAAAAAATGTTAGTTTTTTTTAATGTTTCTCAGAAGGACAATGTAAGGCCTGTTTGGGGTTTTTAATATGCAGCACCATCACACACTGATACACACACGGCTGGTTGTTTCTACAAAAATACACCAATAACGAACAGTTCCTGATTGTTTTTAGATTTAAATGCAACTGATTGATCCCAAGTGCTTTCTTTACTTCCGAATCTCTTATACTAAAAATACTAAGTTATTATATATATATATATATATATATATATATATATATATATATATATATATATATATATATATATATATATATATATATATATATATATATATAAAAAAAAGCAGATAAAAGATGTGGAATTGATTCCAGGTGTTGTGTTTCCCAAATCCCAAAATGCGGTCAAAAGAAATTTCAATGAAAGCAAAACAGACCATCGTTAGTATGAAAAAACAAAAGAAATCCATCAGAGAGGACAGCAGAAATGTTAGGAGTGGCCAAATCAACAGTTTGGTACATTCTGAGAAAAAAGAGCGTACTGGTGAGCTCTGGAACTTAAAAATGCCTGGACATCCACGGAAGACAACAGTGGTGGATCCTTTCCATTGTGAAGATACATCCCTTCAAAACATCCACCGAAGTGAAGAACACTCTGCAGGAAGTAGGAGTCTAAGTCTACCATAAAGAGAAGACTTCATGGGAGCAAATACAGAGGGTTTACCACAAGGTGCAAACCATTAATCAGCCTCAAAAATAGAAAGGCCAGATTAGACTTGGCCAAAAAAATATCTAAAGAAGCCGGCACAGTACTGGAACAGCATTCTTTGTACAGATGATATTAAGATCAACCTGAATACCAGAATCACAGGAAAAAGAAAGTATTGAGAAGGCGTGGAAAAACTTATGATCCAAAGAACACCACATCCTCTGTAAAACATGGTGGAGGCAGTGTGATGGTATGGGCGTACATGGCTTCCAATGGCACTGGCAATGGCAGTGGTGTTTGTTGATGATGTATCAGAAGCAGCCGGATGAATTTTAAAGTGTATATGGATATACTTTTTGCTCAGATTTAGCCAAACTTCTGCAAAGTTGATTGGACATCGCTTCACAGTACAGATGAGCATGCAATTGAATTGCTTAAGACAAAACTTTAGGCAGAAAGACCCACAAACAAGCAACAACTAAAGACAGCTGCAGTAAAGCATCACAAAAGAGGAGACCCAGCGTTTGATGTCCATGGGTTCAAGACTTCAGGCAGTTATTGCCCCCAAAGGATTCTCAACAAAGTATTAAAATTGTACATTTTTGTAATGTTCAATTGTCCAATGACTTTCGAGCCCCTAAAATGAGGTAACTCTGTATTTAAATGGTTGCAATTCCTAAATGTTTGTTGTTCAACCTTTCTAATTAAACATGAATTTTAATATATATATTAAACAGAAAGGGATGGATATGTGTATGACAGATATTGACAAAAGTACAGATTAAAGTGTCCGAGTGTAATTGTCCTTAAAGTGACCGTGTGCTGGTATTAAAGTATAAAACTATAAAAGTGCCAGTCCAGAGTTAAAGTGACATTTCAATAATAATGCAAATAATGCAAATGATTGTGCAGCATCTAGTTGCTAGATGTTTCCTGGTTTAGACTCCGAATGGCCTGTGGAAAGAAGTTTCTCCTCATTCTCTATGTGTTTGCTTTCAAGGATATGAAGCACTTCCCTGAACGCAACAGAGAAAAGAGTCCATTGTTGGGATGGCTGAGGTCTTTCACAATCTTCCTGTCCCTGGTCCACTATTGCTTGCTGTAGATGTCCTGCAGGTCAGAGAGCTCGGTGCGGATGGTACGTTCAGCTGACCGCACCACCCTCTGAAGGGCTCGCCTGTCGTGCACGGTGCTGTTCCCAAACCAGGAAGTGATGCTGCCCTGCCCTCTTCTGCCTATATGATCTAAAAGAAGTCCATGATTCACCAGTGTTGCTGTGATTTAAAGGGGAAGAGAATAATGTCATCCCTTACTTGACTCCCAAATGGTTGTGGCATTGTCACAGCACTTTCTTTTATCTGCAGTAATCTGGTGATCTTGGAGTTGTTACTATAACAGTGTCTGGTTCCTCTCAAGGTTTCTTCATCAATGCATATCTGGGAGTTTTTCTCTTTGCAACAGTCACCACTCTATTGCTAATTATAGGGACAAAACTTTTTTTTTTATTTTTATTACCGCTTTATCTATATATTTGAGACGATGTCCTTTGTTGTGCAAAATTAATTGAATTAAATTGAACTATAGTAACAAGTCTAGTCTATAGTATTATTTTTATTAGTTTTTGCTTTGAGTTTCTATTTTCCTTAAAAAAGAGAAAGCAGTTTGATTGATTGCTCATTGTTGAGAAAAATTTCCTATAACTGCTAATCTTATCTAGTTTACATGCCTCTAAGTGAATTACTCAATCCCTCCAAGTGAATCCGTGTCACTCATCATCATTCATCACAACAGCAAAATGCGATGCTACGTGCAGACTTTTCCATATGATTATAGTGGAAAAGCAGCATAAGACACCACCGATTCTTTTTTCACTCACTGGCTCCGTTCCATGGTGTTTTCCATGGCCCATGCACACCAATACACAGGTGAATAGGCCCCTTTATTTCTGGCAGGCTGATTAAAATTTCAACAAGTTATAAAGTGTTCAGCCTTTGCCTTGAGCTAAAACATAATGTACTGAGGATATCTGCAGTGCAGATGTTTACAGACTCTACCAAACCTGTAATTTCACAGGCTTTTACTTTGTTTACATCACACTAAGGCAGTAAAACAAATATTTTAATAATACCTGCAAGAACAGCAATTATTTCATACGTTTCACGTATACTTTCATGTTTCTACATTCTCGCAAAACGGCTAATGCACGGATTCTGCAAATCCTTGTCAAATCCTACATGAAATATGCTACAAAAAGGACACATAAAGGTTCTATCCCTGAACTCAGTCCCAGATCAATTATCTAAACCCGGTAGAAGAAGTGGTTGTTGTCCAGGATGAGAGATTAAATAAATAATGACATAAAGATAAACTTCCTGTGATTAACATCCTAATAGGCTGCCTATGTTTTATTGTTTGCAAAAACTAAATCCCTTTAACCCCAGTCACAAAGGTACCTGCATGTGACGTATGAGTCATCTGAAAGGCATATATCTTTCTCAGAACCAGAATTATATACAGAGCCCTCAACTAATATTGGTACTTGGTAAATAAGAGCAGACAAGGCTGTGACCTTAGATCTTTTGTTTAAAAAAAAAGAGAAAAAAAGAGTACTTTTCAACAAACCTTTTGCAACACATCAAAACTATATGTGTAAAAATTTGTAGAAAATTGTAGATTCACACTGAAGGCATCAAAACTATGAATTAACACATGTGGAATTATATATGGAATTATATACATAACAAAAAAGTGTGAAACAACTGAAAAAAATAATATTCTAGGTCCTTCAAATTAGCCACCTTTTGCTTTGATTACTGCTTTGCACACTCTTGGCATTCTCTTGATGAGCTTCTAGAGGTAGTCACCTGAAATGGTCTTCCAACAGTCTTGAAGGAGTTCCCCGAGAGATGCTTGCCACTTGTTGGCTCTTTTGTCTTCACTCTGCGGTCCAGCTCACCCCTAAACCATCTCGATTGGGTTCAGGTCCGGTGACTGTGGAGGCCAGGTCATCTGGCGCAGCACCCCATCACTCTCCTTCTTGGTCAAATAGCCCTTGATGCCTTCAGTGTGACGCTACAATTTTCATAGTCATGAAAATAAAGAAAACTCTTTGAATGAGAATATATATATATATATATATATATATATATATATATATATATATATATATATATATATATATATATATATATATATATATATATATAAATAAACAGAAATGGCTTCACAAATCTCTGGTTGAGAATTTCAAAGTTGGTCTGGATTCTTTTACCAAAGTATTGCATCAGTAATCTGCATAGAAAACAACAGGCACCTGGTAACTGTGGAAAAGCAGTAAGTCATTGTCACACATGCAAGAACATGGATACAGGGTGTTTGATCCTATAGTTATATACAGTGGAGTATAAGGAACACTATGGGATGCTAGAGACGAAAGGATTTTTTCCCATGAATAATGGGCTTAGCACTAACAAACACTTACAGACTGTTTCAGACTCTTTTGTTATACCAGGTGCGGCTTTTCGTTGACACACTTGTATTGTTGACTGGTCCAGTTGCCTGAAATTTTTGTCAGTTCTTATCAGTTTAATTAAAGATTGCTCTTCAACTTACATGATTATTTTGTGGAAGCCAGTCTATGAGTAGATACAGGAAGGTATTAATTTAAATGTTATACAATAGTAAATAGTGATTAGTGCTTGTGTAGGTACACCATTATGTATTGTGAGTTTGTGTGTGGGTCTGTGTAATTAAGTTGCCCCAGCTTTCAGGAGGCTGGATTTTGAGAGTTCGCAATGTTGACACGAAGGCTTTGCCACTTTTGTAAGATTGCTCACGGGTAAAACCAAACGATTTATCCATAATTGCTCACTCAGAGTGTGATGACTGTAAACCAAATATTTTTATTGGTTTGTTTTGCCTGATAGTTTATTGCATAATCATTCCTTTAGGTTGCACAAGAGAGAGCAAATGGGAACTGGGAATAATATTATGCTGTTTGTATATGTGATTATGAATAACTGAGGAAATGAATTTTTTAGGACCTACTCACAGGATCAGCTTAAATGAGGTGAAGGGACAGGCTCAGCAGGGTGTATATGTAAGTGCTGATTAATAGACTTGATTCTCCTGGTTGGTCGCCAAACTTTGAATAGTTTCCCAAGTGGCAGAAGCTGAATCAGCATGCCTGCAGGCATGAGCCACAAAAATAAGCTCTGACCTTCCTGTCACCATAACACAAAAAATACAAAGCAGCCTAATAATCAATTACTCCAGCCTCACCTCTCTGAAAATGTTGATAAGATTAATGTCCCAGGGGCTCAGATACTTTATCCCATACAAATATTTTATAAATTTTTTTGCTCTACCTTGCTTTGCACTTCCTTTAAATCAGGCTTCTCCACCTAGATACAGAATTCATGTGCCAAAATCTTTGCTGTTCATCAGATTTAATACAGAAAATATCTGCCAAATATGAGCTTTGAACTTGTGCATAATTGTGATCAAAGTGACGATATAATGAATGACCCTGAAAAAGTCAGTGTTTGATGTAAAGAAAATGTGCGTTTTATATTTATATAAATAAACTGGGTTTTAGAGCAAAATTCACATTATTTTTTGCAAAAGGTTAATTTTAAGGAACATTTTCTATTCTTCACAGTAAACTGTGAAGGGATTCTCATGTGTTTATCATGTTTCCTTATCCTGAAAAAGAAAGAAAAGCATTGACATATAATGAAAGTTAAAGGCCAGGTGTTAAACCCATGTAGATGGTTTGAATTATTTAAAAGTTAAACACAAGCTGAAGAACACTGGAGAGTTCCCTAAATATTGCATTAACAATTCTGAAGGCAGCAAAGACAGCAAGCTTGTGTAAGTGCACCCTAAACTGTAAGACGTAACAATTATTTATTTATATATATATATATATATATATATATATATATATATATATATATATATATATATATATATATATATATATATTTCTTTTCTTTATATCACACCTGTTTGTTCCTCAAGACACTCCATAGTACCTATCATGCACAGTATGTGGTAATTAAAACCAGGGCATAAAAGCCTTCTGTCCAGTGTTAAGCTTTTTCTAAAACAATGGTAACATTTTAAGTAAATGTATTGAAATTATTTCAAGCCGAAACGAAACATATAAAAGGGTGGAAAAACTTTTTTTTACATTATTATTCTTTCCCCTCTCAAATTTACCTAACACTGAGTCACTGCAGGGCATAATTACTGGACACTCGAAAGGTAAATGGGCATCTGGTCCAAGTCTTTTAATCTGAGTAACCTCTAATAGTGCACGTGTGTTTAGCTGCCTTTGGAGGGTGTGGGACATCCACACCTAAAATTGCCAAAAAAGAGAAGAGCTCAAAATGATAACCTTTTGCAAAGGTCAGAAAGGGCATATCAACCCTTCCCAAGTCATAATGATAGTTCTCTCCTTTCTATTATCCTTTCAACATTTCTCTGCACATCAGCAAAAGCTCTTAGGGTGGAGAGACCATGTTAATCTAGCCCCCAGGTTAGTGCCTATGGCTTTCAGGATTTAATTAAAAGCAGGATTTCGGACCACTGTGTCACTCAGTATAGAAGGAGCCTTTCACAGAGAAAACGGACTACAGTGCCACAAGCAGAACAAAAGGAATATCAATGGGATGTGTTTGAACTGAATCTGGATGAAACAGCAACTATGCAGTTGGTGAGATTGTCATACACAGCCTGACATTTAAAGGTTTTGGATTAAAGGACAAAAGGAATGTTTCAAACTTAAGGTTATAATTTGGTAAATTTCCTAGTAATATGTTTTAAATTATAGGATGAACAATTATATTGACGATGAAGCATCTCAAGATAACACACAAGAAACAATCGTTACAGAATTGTTTTTTTTTTTGTTTTATATATATATATATATATATATATATATATATATATATATATATATATATATATATATATATATATATATATTCAAAAAAAGATTGAATTTATCATACAATTTTATATAATTCTTCTAGAACTTAGTCTAAAAAATATTTATTTAAAGTAAACCCCTAACCCTAACATACTTCCCTATGCTGGAGACAGATTCATTTTGCAAATATGTACAATTATATTTATTTACAGGATGTTTCAATGTTTTAAATGCTCCACATACCTAATCAGATATACTGTAATCAAAGTCCACTAGTTTTATTAAAATGTATAATTTTATTATTAATGAGGTGTATACAGTCAAGGTTTAAACTATAAAATAATTACCGTAAATAGCCACATTACAAAATTGATTATAGACACTGTAAGTATGCCATAGAACTCTTAATGTGTGTGGATTATTTTTCTGCAAAGCCTTATAGCCTTAAATCTCATGTAGATTGACAGATTAAATTTGTGTTTTCTTGGCTAAGAAACCCTGGCCAGTTGAATCTGTTTAAAGCCAGCCTCCTTTCTAAATATGACATTTTATGATGACATATAATGCATGCAGCCTTGACTAAAAAATGTAATGACAAATTTCTTATACACTGCAACATTATAATTTGTGATATTAGTTACTTGAATCTTACCATATATATACTTGCCAAACAGTGAGGTAATGCAGGGTAATTACGAAAAGTTGGCAACACATTGGTAAATTGGGACATAAAAACGGAAAGGTACATGAAGAGCGAGGCGCACGCCCCCTACACACACTTCATACACACCACCAATGCTTTCCTTGCTCTAAATGATAGACCTGCATGATGACATTTCCGTGATAACTATTATTAATAATAATAGCAACAGTGCTCACAGACATAAATGCTGTAGTCATCTCCTGGTTCAAAAAAGGAGAGGAAAAAGGAAAGATTAAGGGGGGGGAGAGGACATTAGCAGGCCTTTGAAGGTAACAGCCGAGTGTGTGGGCAATTTGTGGGAAAACAGGGGTTGGGGGGGATTCTGCTCCGAGTCCAAACATGCAGCCTGAGCATGTAGTCCAGGTGGGCTGCACCTGGGGCACAATGACATCATTAGTGTGGAGAGACAATATCAGCAGTAGAGTGAATCTCACATTTCCCCTCTCTCTCTCTCTCTCTCTCTCTCTCTCTCTCTCTCTCTCTCTTTTTCTCACATATGCAAGCACACACCACATTTCACCTTTATGGTCAATTTTGCAGAAACATGCTGGAGCCATCACATTCGTTTAGAAAGTGTGTGTGTGTGTGTGTGTGTGTGTGTGTGTGTGTGTGTGTGTGTGTGTGTGTGTGTGTGTGTGTGTGTGTGTGTGTGTGTGTGTGTGTGTGTGTGTGTGTGTGTGAAATGTCCCATAAAAGTATCTGACAAAGAGGCACGTACTGTTGAGATAATCTGGAGTGGTCTGTTTAGTGTAGCAAAGACCTGATTACGCAAGCAGCACAGTGAAGATAAACCAACAGCTCACACTGTAAAAACACCCCATAGACATCAATTTAGCAGAAAATCACATTGCATTGAATAAAAAAAAATAATACAGCACATGCTTTTTATAACTATTACCACACAAATCATTTCAAGGGATATCAATCCCTTGAATATTGTTTTAGTTATCATTTATTATAACATTTTTAAAACAGTTTTTTGCTAATTTCTCTCTAAATCCAAGCTTAATTTCAATATTGGCAAAATATTTTACATCTTTCCAGAAATAAATGCTTGAAATAAGCTAACAGTCTACACTGCAGTCACAGTGGCATTGTGAAACACTTCAAGTGTTGAATTTACCAACGTGAACAGAAGCATCAAACTTCACACCCTTTGATACTATCTGACAGTAGTGTCAACAAGTCATCACTTTGCAAGTAGAAGCGTGTCTAAGTCTATTCGCTTCACATATCAAGCATGTCTCAGGTATTATACATGTCAAATCCTAAATAATTTCCAAAATCAAAGTGACTGAGTCAAATAAAAAGTGTTGTTTTTTTGGGGGGGGATTTACAAATATTTTCCACCAACCTGCTCTTGGTTTATTTCTAGCAATTACTTGTACAAATAAGAATGAGAAAAACCAGCACAGATGAACAGTTTCCTGAGACAAACACTATAACTCTGCTGTTCTTTGTGATATAATATTTGGTTTACATTCTGTTAACTATGTAACTAAGTATTAAATACCTCAGAAAATTGTTAGCTTAGTTATTAACAATAATTTATCTCATTGTGTGTTTTACAGGAGCACATATGATGCATTTAAAAGTAAATAAAAAAATACATTGTTGGAATATATATATATATATATATATATATATATATATATATATATATATATATATATATATATATATATATATATATATATATATATAAAACCCTAGTTATAAAAGACTAGGTTCCTTAGGTAGATGTTTATAACATTTCATCATAATATGTTGCATTTTGTGCAGAAAACTACACACTACATTCCTTTAAAAAAAAAAAAATCTAAACCACTCTTGCAGCCTTTGAAGTTTTGAATTCTGGGCACATATGTTTGTTTAGCACAATTAAATAAAATATATTTCTTGAAATAGTTCATGAGAAATAAAAATGTCCATCTTATGAAAATAATGCAGCAAAATCCAAGTCCAAGTCGAATCCGATTTATTTCTGAAGTCATTCGCAGCGTCCTTAGCAGTGTTATCTCATAATCTAACCATGAGGTCAACTGTTTCCACACGTGCTGCCTCAAGCAGAGACTTGTGTATACACACACACACACACACGCACACGCGCACACACACAGCCAACCACCTCTGAGCAAACTCAATTCCTCACAATAACACACCTGCCCAAACACACTCAAACACAGCTATCACAGGCAGCACGTACACACTGTTCTGTTTTTTAAATATACACTTTTGCAATCCAGAGGAGGACATGTTTTTTTTTTGGATAAAAGGAGCTGGGGTCAGCACAGGGTCAACATCTTATGGTGCCTCTGAAGCAATTGACAGATAAGATGCTTGTTCATAGATGCAGCATTGGAAGGGATTTAAACGTACAACTTTTAATCAATATTAATGAGCCAATAGTGTGCAGTTTTGCAGAAAATGATAACACACACATGCACACACATGCACACGCACACGCACACACACACACACACACACACACACACACACACACACACACACACACACACACACACACACACTCAAAACAACTTCACTACAATTTTTGCAGTAATAACTGCTGCTAAATTAATAAATGTTTACACATACAGTATTTAGGATTATCAATTTATTTGCACTTTATTACAGATTTAGTACTGTGTAATGTTATTGTGTTATTGTCCCATTGTACTGTATTACTTATATGTACTGTTTAGTTTGCACCAAATGTTGTATGCAGTCCAGTTAATAAGTCTGTATGTTCTAGGTAATTAATGTTGATTAATGTAGTAAGGAAAGGTAATAAGCAAGGTTAATAAACCTTAATAAAAAAATGCATTGCATTTTTAGTGCCCCATTGTTTTCTCAGCAGTGTTGTATGCCTTAGAAGATTCCTTGAATTAAGGAAGTGGATTATTTTGCACAGGATGCTCCCCGCATAGGGGTCCTACCACCTCACAGCTCAACATTTCCCAGTTCAATCTCAAGTTGTGAGGTTTCACACGTTCCCCTCTGTGTCTGTATGGATTCCCTCTGGGATCTTCAGTTTCCCCAAACCTCCTCAAAATTAGGCAGTAGTCCAATTGGTGGCTCTCTGATTGACCTTAGTTGCGAGTAAGTGTGTGCAATGGCCTGTAATGGACTGGCATGCAATGTAGGGTGTTTTTTCTGTTTGGTTGTTCTCAGAAAAGGCTCCAGATCCACAGGGACCCTGATCAAGATAAACTGGTTACAAAAGATGAATGAATGGATGAATGATGCTTCACTAATCTCATAATTAAAGTATAATTCCCCAGAATCAGGGGCTAATTTACAGGCTTACTGACAGACAGGTGTGAAGCACAGGCATAAAGAGAAAGAAAACAAAAAAAAAGAAAAAATTTGTCAGATGGAAAAACTAACAAGTGCATTCCTGCTTGTGGATTCTCACCATTTATTTTTGCATTTAATTTATGGGGAAAAAGAGTCTTGTTTTTACACTAATTTCTACAAGGTCATGTTTAATCATTTTAAATTTAATTTCAATTTTTGTTGACACGAATGTTTTGAGAGGTTTTACTGATAAGTGATAAGTAAATCATAGCTATACAACTCTGATATACAGAACTCACAATCAGATCTTCTAAAGCCCTAAGAGATCAATGATATTACCGTCTCTGTATAAAGTGGCCCGCTCCTCCTCAAATTTCGAAAAATTGGAAGCATGCAATGTCCTGAAATGAATTCAGTGACAGCTTTACCCTGCATGCCGCAGGTGGAGAAATGTACTGTACTTTTTTTGCACATATTTGCAACTTGATCTTTGCCTTGCACAAACTCCTGACATCCAAACGCATGACGTTATCCTCAGATTCTTCGACAAGTCACATCCAGTCACTCAGTCAGTACTTGTTAGAAGGATACGAGAAGATGATGGATGGTTTTGAATGATATTTTTTTTTTTTTTTTTTTATAATTCTTTGTTAAACATAGTTTGTCAACAGGTTATGCATGTTGTCCCTGGTCAGCAATATGGTAAGAAAACAGAGCAGGTGTGTGCCCTAAAGCTTGCATTTTTTGTTTTTGTGTTAGAAGCAATCTTTTTCACAGTTGCTATGTGACACAGCAGCCACTACTCAATATTTAGCATTTTGTATTATTCATATTCAGAATGCTGTTGTGTGTATTTGCCTTGTACTTGGTCCTGGACTTTGACAGAAATAAAAATTTGACAGAAATAAAAATTAAGGGCAGTCAAAATGCAGACCACATTAAATATACAGAATATTTTTTCACATATATACTCTATAATAGTACACACATATACATACATGGAGGTCTCAGACATCAGCTTTAAAATATTAGAGTATTAGAGAGTATATAAGTTGTAATCAAGGGTTATATCTGAACATTTTTGTTTACCTATTTTGTGACAATGCCTACTAGTAAAAGTGCTAACAGAATAAAGCTGAATTAGGTTGAACTGTTGGCTTTGTTCACTTTGCATAAACAGTGTTTAAAGGATGTATACTGTCAGTAGGGTTGTATTCCTGCAGCCGATCCTCCTCTTCCTTTCCTTTCACAATCTTTCATGCATGGCTGAGATGTAAAAGCATTTTTGGCACGTCTGATTGAAGTAAACACTGCACAAATGTGATTGAAGTGCATTGCTGTTGTTATAGCCGTGCTCTCTTCAATGTAAAACACTCATGGTAATTTATGGGATGTCTATTTCCGCTCCCAAGCTCAGTGTCGTGCTTGTTCTTCACTTTGCAGTTCTATTCAGATGGTCCATGTAAGCAAGCGAGTGTGACTCAGATTTGTGTTGCCAAAGCGGCGAGAACATCTTTTCAGAACCTGTGCTTTGTGTTGGCTCTCTGACCCGATCAGCCCTTCTCCCTGAGGGCAGTGGAGCATGGTGCGAGGAACGGAAAGTAGATTTGTGAGTGTGTTTGTGTTTGTGTGTCTTTAGAGGAGGGCCTGAGGGGAGGTTGGAGGAGTCATGCAGTTTCCAGCCAATAAGTCATCACTGGGACAAAAAAGCCTGCAGAGGATCAGATAGCGATGAGTGAGTGTAAGGAGGTGAAAGCATTCTTTCCAACAGTGGACATGGCTTAGCCTGTCCCATACCCACTGATCTACTGACCCCCTAGCCCAATATCATATAGATCCTGCACTGCCATTTCCTCTCTCTCTCTCTCTCTCTCTCTCTCTCTCTCTCTCTCTCTCTCTCTCTCTCTCTCTCTCTCTCTTTGGAGGTTTGAGCATGCATTTTACTTCCTATCTCAAGTTTGCCTGTAAAAATAAAAAGTTAAAATAAAGTTGATTATTTTTCAATAGTGGGATGACCTGAATTGTTTCATACCACACTGTAGCAGTTGCCAACTCGACCAAATTTACCCATTTACAATTACAATTTAATCACATATGTTATAGCATCTATTCAGCCTTTCCTCACCTCTTCCAGTTTGTCATATAACTGAGAAACCAAAAAGTGCAAACCCATCTATCCTGAAGTCTGTTATGTGATGGAAAACTTATTGGTATTTACTAAGCATTGAAACTGTAGACCACTTTTGTAAATGGTATACAGAATAAACATCTCCATATAAAATGTTAAATTATATCAAATTAATGCAAATGTCTTTTGTTGCTTTCAATTTTTTTTTTACTATATCTAACATACATCAAGTCCCTATGAATAAGAAAAAAAATTAAAGAACACTTAAGAGTTAACAGCACTGTGGAATACAATGGCAAATATTGATAAAGTCTGCCTCAGGACATTTTTTAGATTATAGCTGGATAGTCAGTACTTTCAATACTCATATCCTGCCTCATATAGCACATTAGTAACTCATATGTTTCTTTTTTAAATGTAATATCTTAAGTCATAGCCTATAAGTAACTTTTGAAATATAGAGCTTGTATTTTTGACATTGTTAACACTTTAATATTGGATGTATTCATCTAAAATTGTGAAACTCATGTGTTAAAAAACTTCAATGCTCACAGACTGAAGTAGTTTAAGTCTTTGGTTATTTTAATTGTGATGATTTTGGCTCACATTTAACAAAAACCCACCAATCATTGACACCCTTCACAGGGACGGTAAGCCACAAACATTCATTGTCGAAGAAGCTGGCTGTTCAGAGTGCTGTATCTAAGCATGTTAACAAAAAGTTGAGTGGAAGGAAAAAGTGTGGAAGAAAATATGCACAACCAAGAGAGGAAACCGCAGGCTTGAAAGGCTTGTCAAGTATAATCGATTCAAGAAGATTTTGTGAACTTCACAAGGAATGGACTGAGGTTGAGGTCAAGGCATCAAGAGCCACCACACATAGACGTGTCAAGGAATTTGGCTACAGTTGTCGTAATCCTCTTGTTAAGCCACTCCTGGACCACAGAAAACGTCAGATGCGTCTTACCTGGGCTAAAGAGAAGATGAACTGGACTGTTGACTAGTGGTATTTCATTTGGAAACCCAGTTGTATTACATTTGGAAACCAAGGTCCTAAAGTCTGGAGAAAGGTTGGAGAAGCTCATAGTCCAAGTTGCTTGAAGTCCAGTGTAACGTTTCCACAGTCTGTTATGATTTGGGGTGCAATGTCATCTGCTGATGTTGGTCCACTGTGTTTTTTAAAAACCAAAGTCACTGCACCCATTTACCAAGAGGTTTTAGAGCACTTCATGCGTCCCACTGCTGACCAGCTTTATGGAGATGCTGATTTCATTTTCCAGCAGGATTTGGCACCTGCCCACACTGCCAAAAACACCAAAAGTTGGGTAAATGACCATGATGTTGGTGTGCTTGACTGGCCAGCAAACTGAAACCCAGAGAATCTATGGGGTATTGACAAGAGGAAATTGAGAAACAAGAGACCATAAGATGCAGATAAGCTGAAGGCCACTGCCAAAGAACCCTGGACTTTCATACCACCTCAGCAGTGCCACAGACTGATCACCTCCATGCCATGCCGAATTGAGGCAGTACTTTAAGCAAAAGGAGCCCCTACCATGTATTGAGAACATATACAATATACAGTAAATAAACATACTTTCCAGAAGTACAATTCACTAAACATTTTTTGTTTGTCTGTGTGCATTGAATTTATTTAATACATGAGTTTCACAATTTGAGTTGAATTACTGAAAA
This sequence comes from Silurus aristotelis, assembly GCF_946808225.1. Lineage (NCBI taxonomy): Eukaryota > Metazoa > Chordata > Actinopteri > Siluriformes > Siluridae > Silurus > Silurus aristotelis. The sequence goes on along the minus strand of NC_139581.1, from coordinate 10,840,115 downwards.
ACTTCTAATTTATAATATATACCGTATATATATAGTACCAGCAGCATTTATGCAGCCCCTGACCATGATGCTACCACCACCATTCTTGACTGCAATCAAGATACAATTTTCTTTGTACTCCTCACCAGGGCTTTGCCACACATGCCGGACACCATCTGAGCCTAAGAAGTCTATCTTAGTCTCATCAGCCAACAGGACATGGTTGTAGTAAGTCATGCTCTTGGGCAGGTTGCCTTCAGCAAACTGTTTGTGTGTTTTCTTGTGAGCCAGCTTCCTTCTGGGATGACAGCCATGCAAACCGACTTGTTGCAGTGTTCGGCATATGGTCTGAGCACTGACAAGCGGACCATCCGCTTCTGTAATCTCTAAAGCAAAGCTGCTAGCACTCATGTATATACATGCATATATAATGCACCCCTAATATATATATTAGGGGTGCAATTGTACACAAAATTTACTGTTTGGTACATACCTTGATTTCTGAAGTCACGGTTTAGTTCAATTTCAAATAAAATAATTTTGATTTAATCACTTTGATTTAATAGAATTAAATCAATGGAAAGATTTCATTAGTTTAAATTTGTTAGACCATATTCGATTAATACAGTATTTAAGAGTATGTGTGCATGTGTGTTTTACATTTAATTGTCTAAAGATATGATCTACTTAACTGTTCTACTTATTTCAGCAGACTTTTACAAATGTCTTCATTCCTTCCATCCTTTATTCATTCACTCCCTCTATAGGTGGAATTGTCAGGATTTTCTCTTTTTAAGAGAAATTCTTGAAGCTGGACATAAAACAAATAAAACAAATCTAGCATGGAGTGAGTAGCCACAGTGCCCCTGGCATTGCAGTATATGTTTTAAGTTTATAGTTTATTTATAATAATATTAATAATAATATTAATTTAATAAATGCACTCAATGGAGGCGGAGACTAAACAAACTCCTCAGCACTGCAACCATGACCAGAATAATGTGGTAACTGAAGAGGAACAAGTAATTGATATAATACACTGCCTTATATACAGACACTTGCTGTGACAATGGAAACAACTGGCAGGTTTAAACTAGCTAGAAAGTGAAGAGCTAGTTCTTGAAATACTATGGGGTCTGACATAAGCCCTGATCTCTGGATATATTTAAAAGAACAAGACAAGAGAACATATCAGTTTATCTATACAACAGAAGCATAGTCTTGTATAGCATCCAGTCACTTTGCTGAGAACATTTTTTCGTAATGGTGCTTTAAAAATGAAATAGAGCCACCATTGAGAGTGTTGCCCCTGCATTCTTTTGCATACCCGTGAAAGTCAAGTTTCCCATTGAACAGTGTGAATGGCAGTGATGTGAGAAGGAATTGGCCTTTTCCCCCATTTTCCCCCACAGGCTAGAGGGAGCAGTAAAAGAGTGACACAAAGCAAGATGCATTTTATTTCCCAGAAGACCTTAAACTGGCCACACACTCTGCCCCAGAATACCCCTCTTTCAGCCAATGGTCTTCCAAGCCATTTCTTTCATTCGGAGACCTGTTTTGCCTTTGTGTCAGGCTTCTGTGAGTTGCTGGCCTGAGGTTAGACTGAAATGCCAGGATGACACGAAAATGAAAGCTCTATAAAGAGAATTGAGCTTCACAGCAACAGCACTGGATAGGGAGAGATAGAGAGGCTTAAAATGTGTTACACAACACACCCGTCACACAGTTCATCTTACTGCTATTAATGCACCAATAATAATAATACACCAATGTCCAGAACACCATAAGCTTGATATATATTCTGAGGTTTGTTCTAAGTACTGAGTGAAATGAACTTTTGAAAAACTGCATCATTCCATTGGAAGGGCTTTAGCTCTTAGCAGAATGTCCATCAAACAAGAAGAGATGGGTAGTAAACAGCAAGTAGGAATTGGGGAAAAAGTACACATTTTAATGATAAACTAAGAAAAAACAAAATAAAATCACAAAACATTCTAACCAAAAACACTGTTGGCAAAGATTACATTTCTGACCTTCATGTGGTTTTACAATATCTGGTTTGTTAAGCATTAATCAGAAGATTGATTTTGAATAGACTACGCTCCTACACGCTCATATTATTTGATATAACAGTCAAATACCTCTTTTTCATCTTTATAACATTCTACTTCCTATATGAGAACACAATTAATTTTTTGAAATTGTTCACTGCTGACAGGCTGTTTTGACCTCCTTATAGAAAGCCTTAACAAATACAAAAGATTAGCCTTATCTCTCAATGAAGCTGCAAGTCTCAATGAAGTTTGCAGTCATGCATAATGACCACGCCTTGGACCTACACACCAACATATTCTAACAAAGAAAATTATTGGATAAGTTTTTGACTTCTTGCAGTCCCCAGATGTTCCCACATGATGGCAGGGTCATGAAAAACTGACTCCTGGCTGCTAGACTGATGGGAAATACTTAATAATCTAGATTCAAATATATTTTTTACTCAGAAACCCAAACCACGTGGACATGTCAGCATTGTGTCTCAGACATCTCAGCTCAATCTCTCAGTCTTGTTTGCTAAGAAGGAGCTGAACCCAGTGTACAGTTCTACAAGAATGGTTTAATAATCAGAGGAATAATGCATCATAGACTTACTGCATAGTCTACTGCACTTTTTTGATTGTCAGATATGTGTCAAACCAGAAAGACCTCTTTTCCAGCTTTATTCTATTCTTCTTTTGCTGAGACAGGCAGTGCCGTCTCATTTAGGAAACATTTAACAAACACAACAGGGATTAGCCCTATCTCTCAATGAAGTCGTGACTCACTGGTGTAACTTGATTCAAGTTGGAAAATGATTTATCGTTTTAGCACCTTCATTTTGGAGTGAGCTCAAGGCCCTAAATACACATTCTGTCTTAATTTTTCATGCTTCTATGAGGTCATTTAAACTACATGTCCTGACATGCCTCTCATGCTTGTGTGCTGATAGTGTGTGTGTGTGTGTGTGTGTGTGTGTGTGTGTGTGTGTGTGTGTGTGTGTGTGTGCATGCACACAGTTCAGAATTAGACTCCACTTAACCCTAATCTGTCTCCTGCCTTAACGAGTGTATCCAAGGCCAACTGCTTGGCTCCTCAGCAGTCTAAACAATATGAGCCCTAAGGTATAACAGCCTTGTACCTTATGGGTCCGGTTTCTACACTAAAGTAGGAGGCAATAGCAAAAGCGGCCCCTCTTTTCCTTTATTCATAGTTTAGACAACCTTAAGAAAACATCCGTGCCCTCACACGAAGCTTCCTCCTCCTTTTAATCTCCGAGACAAAAAAGACCTTTTAAAAATAACTGAAGAGGTTTTGGGAAGGGGGGTCTGTCTCAGGAGAACAAAGATAGGGAGGAAACCACAGAGATAGTGGTAGAGGGCTCTGTAATTTATCACCTGCTGCCCCGGGCATTCCTGAATGAGGGGAGCTGTGTGTGTAAAAGAATAAGGCAAGGGAGAAACAAATAATAGATCAGTTTCTTTGCCATCGACAGCCAGCACTTTAACAAGCAGCAGAAAGAAAAAGTTTTTCAAAGATTTCCACTCCTCTTTTTAATTCAATCCCTAATATCCAACATATATACATTATTGTTTAATTGTTATGTTGGACTAATTGTAATCATAGTATGCGTTTCAGAACCATTAATGCATTTGATAAAATAATCAATATAATTTTGCAGTTCCATGCCTTCTCCTCAAACCCTTTATCGAACAAATCAACTGTATCAGAACAAAGAACACACCATTTGCGTTGCTGAGGCTGTTTCGTTAGATGTGGATAATAGTGCAAATCTAAGGCTGTGTGTGTGTGTGTGTGTGTGTGTGTGTGTGTGTGTGTGTGTGTGTGTGTGTGTGTGTGTGTGTGTGTGTGTGTGTGTGTGTGTGTGTGTGTGTGTGGGAAGGCAAAGATTCTCAATGCTTTAACTGCCACCGTGTGGTGAACTAATGAAACACAAACAAATTTCTCAACTGATGTACTTTAGATTAATGTATTCATGCGTGCAATGTATTTTAGCAAAACAAAAAGTCTGATTCTCATTTTCCAGTATTTTTGTATTTTGCATGCTTGCATACATTTAAAAATCATATTAGACTGTACTTACGCTGCAGGACAGAACAAGTCCGTACAGCAAACACCTTGTCCAGGCTACTGAATGATCCTTTTCTCTAATGACATTATAAGCAATTATATGGGCAACACAAACATACATTACATATATGGACTTGTATATACATAAAGGAATCTGCTAATTTCCCTGATCAACCTTGTTAATTTTGTCATAATGTCAGTATACATAAATGCATAAATGGTTTGTGATTTGAATCTTCGGATTCCTTTATAGCAGGGCCACAAAACAGTATGATTAGATCATTTTGCTAAGGATCATTTGGTACCGGGCCACACAGCATGAATAAAAACATTGATTTAATTTCCATTTTATTGACTTTCATGGTCTGTAGGGTGTTTGGAAAATAAAAATAGATCACTTCTGCTTATGCTAATTTCACTCTCAGTTTTTTTCTATGCATTGATAATTGTAGCTCACACTGATTCCGCATATATATATATATATATATATATATATATATATATATATATATATATATATATATATATATATGTGTATATATATATATATATATATATATATATATATATATATATGTGTATATATATATATATATATATATATATATATATATATATATATATATATATATATATGTATATGTGCGTAATAGTAATATAATATGCACATTATTGCAAATATCTATGGAAATCAGCAGTTTCTGAGGCTGGTAATTATAATAAACTCCTCTTCTGCAGCAGAGGTAGCTCCTGGTCTCCCTTTTCTGGGATGGTCTTCATTAGAGCCTGTTTCATCATCGCATTTGAATATTTTGAGATTGTCTTTTCTATTTCCTCAACTGAGTGTTTCTTGACATAATATGGATTTGTACAGTAGTTGTAGCACTGATAGGGCTATTGACTCACTCTTTCCTCTGCACAAAACAAGTGATGGTCTAAAGAACATTAACATCAACTCTTGACCAGAGAAACCAGGGAACTGAAAACAATTCCAGGTGACTACTTCGTAAATCTGATGATAGAAAAGCATGAGTTTGCCAAGCTGGTATCAAAGTTAAATGTAAAAATGTAAATGAATGTTTAACATGTTTTTGTTTACTTCATAATTCCATACTTGTTCTTCAATCATTTTGATAACCAAGATTAATGTACAACGTTGAGAAAAAAACACTGAAAAAGAAGGCGTGTCCAAACCTTTTGATTAGAAGACGTTTGAGCTGCAATCGGCTTATCCGGGATACGACGCCTGAGCGTGCGTAATGACGCAATCGGAGTTAGGACGCATTTTGGGCTCGTTGTAAACCAGGAAGCGGTGTAGCTGTAGTGAAAAGTTGCTAGCCTGGTGGCTAACGTCATTGGAGACTGAGAGCCGTGAAACGGAGTGACAGCCGAGTAGTTTGGGAGGAAAAGCGGTCGTCAGGCCATTGAGTACAGCTCGGGTTCAGACGTGTGGTCGCCATGTCAGAAACATACGGTAACGTGACGCACTTCAGGCAATTAGCGAACGCGCCAGGCTAGCGAGCAGTTCTATAGCAACCTATCCAGCTATCCTGCTAGCTTGTTGATGCATCAACAGGAACCTCTGTGTGGTTTGACAGCTTGCTAAACCAGATAAGACACCATCCTTCCTTCAGGTGCATCTAGCTCTCAGTGCGTTTTCATCAAGTTTACATATTGAAACGTTCAATATCCATCAATATTTCATTTCTGGGGCGAATGTTTGCTTCAAAAACTGAGAAGGAGGAAATTAGCCACAATTATCAGTTTTCATGCAGATAAACGGGACCGGACTGGAGATTATTGAAACAGATCTTTTTATATTATTCAGTCTGTGTTTGTGTAATGTTGGTGTTATTGGTTAAAGCACACTGCTTTCCAGATCATTAGCTGGATGAGTTTTAGCTAGCAGGTGGAACAGCTGTTACCACCTCCCTGCGTTATTTCCCCTTAGTTATGAATTAGATGCCATGAAGTTTCCATCAGCAGCCAGGCAAAATATTATTCAGAACAACAGCTGGGTATATGATCATGATTATCTCGCAACTGCACAAGAAGCATTTTTTTTTTTTGTTGTTCTGAAACCTTCTATTGCTTTGGAAAGTTTGTGTACTCAGCTGCTGATTCTTCTCACACACACACACATGCACAGATACATACATACATACATACATACATACATACATACATACATACATACATACATACATACAAACACACACACACACACACACACACACACACACACACACTCATATATACATATGTGTAAATATAAGCGCATGAATACAGTTTGTTAATATTTACCATCTTCCAGGCCCAAGTTCCAACCCAAATCCAGGACCCTTTACTCCAAACTTTACTGCATTTCCTTATCTGGATCAGCGCAGTAAGATTAGGACTGGCACTGAGTTCGTTCGGAATGTAGATTAACAGGAACAAGACTGGTGTGAACTGATCCAGATCAGTTCATGTACCAATGTCAGTTTTGACTTTGTCTAAAATACTCTTCAGGTTTTTCATTACCTAAATTGTTAAAATTTTTTATACATATATATTTAGCTAGTAATTGGGAGTTATAAACTTTATAATCAGTCTCTGTATTGGAAAAACTAGTTGCAAGTTAATTAAATTCAATTTGTTTTGTTATTGTATTTAGTATTACTCTGCCTATTATATGGTGTTTCATGAACTGGCCATAAATCTATGCACTTTTGGCTCTGTTACCATGCGTACAGCTCTTGGGTTTTATTGCTTCATGTGTTTGTGCTGTATTATAATGAAATATTCATGTAGGTGTCCATTTCAGCTTGCAGAAAGCATTCCTCCCCTGCTGTAATCGAGCACCTACAGGGAATGATGTGCATCTTACTAAGGCACTGTAATTATCCTATCGATCTCTTCAGCTAGTTCACCTCTCCAGATGAAGCATTTAGCGCTTTCAGGGCTTGAGTGTGTCGTTCTTTTTATTTTATTTTTTATTTTCCTCAATTTCTGGTGCATTGTGATTCTCTTGATCGAGTTCAAGCTGCTGAATGTAAGGTTTTCACCCTCGCTTGTAGAAAAATGCTCTTGTAAGATTCTCTCAAAAGGAAAATTACATAAAGTGAGTAGTGCTGCACTGGGTTTTATCGGAAGGATTCATTTCATCGCTTCATCCGCACACATTTAGAGAGAATTCATGGCTGCGCTATATGCACTAAGTAGTGTGGCTAAATAGCACTGACCCAAGTGGTGTTATGACAAGCTGTTGTGTAGTGCTCTATTGGTTTTGGACACAGCCCAAATGTTCAGGATTCTAAGGCTATGATTATCAGCTGGAATTTCTTCAGCGTTGTAGAATAATTGTGAGAATAAATACTTTATTGTGGCTATCAATGTGACTGTCACAACCTTTGGGTACCTCTAATCACCTGCACAATCATTTAACTAGTTCACTAACTATCGTAATAACCAGTGTAGACTACAAAAACCATCAATATCTGGTCATATTTCTATCAACCAAACAGTGTTCTAAATGCATCATATTTTAACACCTAACATCATATATTAGTTCTAACACCGAAGTTCAGTCACATAGCTGTAAATATGTGCACCATTGAGCGGAATCAGACGCAGCCAATGACTTGCTTTTGCATAACATATACAAGCTTGAAATACAAAAATACACAAACACCCTTTCAGTCACATGTTTGGCGATCAGTCACATGTTCTCTAGCTAAATATCTACTCAACTGTTATGCCACAAAGACAGATTGGCTGTTATCTACATTTTATAAGCTCGTTCTCTTAATAATATAATATCGAGCGTCTTTCTACCGATTGGCTGCCTGCTCCTGCTTGTCATTATGTGATTGAATGTTTTTTGTCCATGTTAGCAGAATGTATTGATGTTATCTAAACTGGTCTATGAAGAATACACACACATTTCCTCTCAAGTCTGATCACTGCAACCCTGACTCAAAACCGACAACTGTTTTAAGTGGATATGTTCTGGAAACATCATGTTGCAGAGTGGTTTTTTTGTTCCCATGTTTTTTTTTTTGTGAAGATGGGTATTACTTTAATGTCAGGTTCTGTAATTTCCCTTCTTCCATGTTTGCTTACTGAAGCAGCTCTGTTTAATTATGGGAAAGAAAATGGATTCATTAAAGGATTAAAGGAGAGTTGCTTGCTGTAAGCAGTCGTTGGCTGGTTACGTAGACCCGATGGAATCACCGTCACCCTGATGCTTTTAGCGAGTTAAAACACGGAAACCGCTTTGTTTGCAAAGCAGCTGTGTCAATACTTTCATTCTTGTCTGAGTTGCCATTAAAATCTTTAAAACAGTCACAGCCTAGATGCTTGTGCTACTTAGTTCTTCAGGCTTTTGCTAGAAATGCATAGTCAGTAGTACCACTTTAAATTTTATAACCCTAGCTGTGTTTATTCAAAGCAAGAAGAGAAGTATGTAAAGAAAAGTAGCACACTCAGCTCATTTTCCTGTTTACTGAGTTGGATCATTTAAAATTGAGTTTCTACAGTGTAAATGCAGAAACTCCTCTTGACTCTTTCTACAGTGTGTAGTGACAAGGAGTGTCAAAGGACAGAGCGTGTGATTATCACCGAATCATTTTCCATGAACACTCTTTAAGGATTTGTTGTTAGAGTACACATGCAAACAAAGCTTGCATACTTGACAGAAAAGATAATCTGGTGTAATTTTGCTTTCAATTACTGAAGTTAATGAAACAAGTATTTTTTATTTAAAGGGAACAATAATGTGAGTTTGATTTTATGCAATGCTGAAGAAAGAATTTGGAGAGAATTTAACTTTCGTCAAAAACACGAATAATCCGGGATGTAACATTTTTTTTTTCCCTCCTCCAGTGTAATTGATTGATTGGTACCTTTCAGGTGTACAGTTCAGAATAATGCAACATCTGTGTAATAATGAAGCAATAAAGCAATGGAAAGAACCCAGGGAATATGTAATGCGTGATAAAAAAAAGAAATTCGTGTCACTCATCGGCCACTCGGGTCATCAAGCACAGAAAAGGGTGTAACTTGGTTTGGTTAGTAAATCATTAGCACAGTCTTGGCCCAATTCACACATGCAGATAAGTGCTGTAACACACCACAGGCCTTCTGATGAGTTTTGTGAGCAGAGGTTTCAGTTATGTTTCTGTTTCCCCTGAGTGGTTTTGTAAGGCATGGCATTGTGGTATACATAATTCATTTTGGTAAATGTTGATAAATTGCATTGTATATTACAATTCCAAACAATGTCTAATCGCAATATGCAATTCATATCATTCAGTCTAAAACTTTTATTATTTTTGTCCCCTATAAACAGCCCTATTTGGGTGATTTGATTTTATTTATTTTTGTTATAAAAATGTTTACACCGATTCAACTTTAGCTAAAGTATATGAATGAATGAACTAATGGGTGAATTTCTATATTTGTGTATGCTCTGTGGCATCTTTAAAAATTAATAATAGAAATACAGAATAGGGGATATTACACCCAGCCAAAGTAATGTCCAAATAAGGCACTCTTTTAAGAACATCTTCTTCTGAACTCTAATCTTATTGTCTTCTCACAATAAACACAATAACATTAAAGTCAGCTTCTAGACATAAAAAACAAACTTCAATGAAATGTCATGTGTCTGGTCACATCTGCTGGGGTCCTCCATGTGTTTATAGTGGATCTGTAGCCCTGCACATGTAGACCCCCGTCTCCATCAGCGCATAGCTTTTGGGACATTTTGTGCTCACTCAGGTTGACCCCTACCCTGTGCTCATCTGCATAGGCAGGGTCAAGCTCTGATTCAGTCCAGCTGCAAACCTCTGTAGCATATTACCAAAATGACATTTTTCTTTCATTGTTGTGGTTGTCTGTGTTTTCTGCTGTTGGAACATGTGGCTGTGGTTTTTTGTTTTTGTTCTGGGGTGAGAATCTGCAGGATGATGACAGAGAATGCTGTCGGCATGGTGCTTTTTTCAGTGCTCTTTCCGCTAGTCACCTAGTGACTGTTTCACTATCAGTTAGCCAAACTATATGAAATGTTTCATTTGGAGGATTCATTGTATAGAGAAAAAAAAACCCTACTACAGTATAAAAGTGAAACATCAACACCCTATGAAGATAAAACGGTGATACTTGGACGATCAGTGAAAACATAGTGGCTGTTAGCAATCTTTGTTCATATCAAGTTGTTTATTGATTTTTTCCTTCTCGCTCTCCTTTTTCCTCCATGTATTCCTTGGATTGCTGTCTCTCATGGTTTTAGATTTCCTGTTCAAGTTCCTTGTGATCGGCAGCGCCGGGACTGGGAAATCCTGCCTTCTGCATCAGTTTATTGAGAATAAGTGTAAGTGCTTTCTTACATTCACATTCTCACAAAGTTTACATTTCATATTAAACTTTTAAAAAGAGTGACAAGAAGAAAAATGAAAATAGTAGGACTATTTATCAAGTCAGGTGGAAAAGGATTTTTGCATAATTTTCAGTACAAGCATTAAAAAAAAGAAAAGATTTGTTTATGAAAATCTTGTAAATTCTGAAAAATGCTCGTATCCTACTTGTGTGGATTTATGAATAAGGTGACTTTATTTACTCCAACCATATAATTTGCATGGATTACTGCACATTTATTTTATGTTTAACAACATTTGGCAGATGCACCTATTCAGAGTGAATGATAGAAATATCTATGAAAAACACATCCTCATGCTAGTTTACTATGTCAGAAACCAAAAAGTTTATTATTGACATTTAACTAAAGTATAAAAAAACATTTCAGAAAGCCAGCCAACACCTACCTATTAATTAGGACACCTGAAACTCATTATTTAAAATGCATTATGGCCGGTCTGTCGGCTCGTAACCGTAAACTGTAAACAAATATCTCGCAATACAAAGTCGTTGTTTCCAAAAACCTGTTAATCCGGTGGAAATTTTTAGTGCACTTGTTATGCAAAAACCTATACACAATTTTACTGATAGATTAATAAATAAGGTTTATTGTATGTACAGGTTACTCCTAAAGAAATCTTTCCTGGCTTCTCATTCATTATTATGCACTTGGTTGCTCATCAATCAAATGTAATTATATATGATGTTTCAGTTAAACAAGACTCCAATCACACCATCGGCGTGGAATTTGGTTCGAGGGTTGTCAATGTTGGTGGAAAAACAGTCAAACTGCAGATCTGGGATACGGCAGGACAGGAGCGCTTCAGGTAAAAGCTTATTACTGGTGAAGCTCAGTGATAACTCTGGGTTCTGTCGATGATTGGAAGAGTTCACCTGTTCATGGTGTCGCCTAGGTCAGTGACTCGTAGCTATTATAGGGGCGCAGCTGGGGCTCTTCTTGTCTACGACATCACAAGGTAAGACAATAAGCTAATATAAAACCTTGATTTGTAATAGAGCCACTAGAATTATATATTAGAAAACAGAATTATTGGGCTGCATGGATTTACTCAGCTATTCATGTCCCAAGCTGTGATTCAAAGAGAGCATGACTGTATTGTTCCTTTTGTGGGTTGCAGTGATGTAGCGTGACAGACGTGTAATAAAATGTAAGAGACAACAGCTCCGAAAGATCTAGGGTTTTTTTTTTTTTTTTTTTTTTTTTTTTTTTTTTTTTTTTTTTTTTTTTAACTGGTACCATATAAAAGAGTGGAGGTAAAAGTGAAGCCAGAAGTATTGTGTTTGAATTTGTAAGGGAGGATTTTTTTTATGTGTATCATCTTATGTTTATGGCGGCCATCTTTTCCCATTCTCTTCTTACGACTCCAGTCTCTGAGCACCAGTTTATCCTTCTAAGGTAAATAGCGAGTTGAACAAAGCACTTTTCCTGATGCCCTGAACATGCTAAGTCATTCTTCATTTTTCCTTAAACAATGAAAAGTAATAGGGATTGGGGTAGGAATAGGGTGCATTGTGCCAGATATCAAATAGTGTGTTTTTCCCCCCCAACAAGTGTAATTTTCAAACAAGTGTCAGACTGCATTCCTTGTAAAAAAGGCTCATGTTTGGTGTGGTCTGTGCACCCCTCAGTCGAGAGACCTACAATGCTTTGACTAACTGGCTGACTGATGCTCGGACACTGGCCAGCCCCAACATTGTTATCATCCTTTGCGGTAACAAGAAAGATTTGGACGCGGACCGTGAGGTCACCTTCCTAGAAGCATCTCGTTTTGCCCAGGAGAATGGTGAGCACCCAGAACTGTTACTCAAAATATTTTCACTGTTTATATAAGCTGTAGTTGCTCCTGATGAGTTTGGTTAGTTTGATTAGATTTAATTAAATTTGAATAAAGAAGGTTTATCCTGTAGATGGTTATTGCAATATTAAAATTACTCTAGGTATCACCCTAAAAACACCATCTCTACAGTGAAAGAACGTGCAAATGCAATTTGGCGCGAGATTTGAACCGGGGGAAAACGGTTCGATGCGGTTGGAATCGATTGAAGTAAAATGTTAATACAGTTTTTTTTTTTGTTGTTTATCGCTGGCGGTTTTGGTACGTAACAACCGCGATAAATAGTTTACTACCGTATTATTGTATTGAGTAATGTGAACGTTCTCATACACCTCAGTCATTCATTCTGTTTCTACATCTTATGTACTCTTTTTCTCTTTTTTTATTTTATTTTAGAGTTGATGTTTATGGAGACGAGTGCATTAACTGGGGAGAATGTTGAAGAAGGTTTTCTCAAATGTGCTCGCACGATCCTTAATAAGATAGAGTCTGGTGAGCAAACACTTTTCTGTAAACTGTATGAATAGAAACTAGGATATTGAGACAGGTTTATTTCTGGTGTGCATGAATTTGTATTTCTGTTCATGTCTTGTGTTCAGGTGAGCTGGACCCTGAAAGGATGGGCTCCGGCATTCAGTATGGTGATGCATCCCTAAGGCAGTTGAGGCAGCCACGAGGCTCTACTGCACAAACCAAGCAGCAGTGTAACTGCTAGGGATGGGACACGCTCCCTCTCCCCTGCACACAACCTCTCCTGCTTCAGGTCAGGCCACAGCCTTTAAAACCCAGTGTGTCACTCTTCTGTTTTAGACACCAGTCCAGGCTGTGTTGCATCAGTATGGCCAGGCTGCTTACTCAGTGCGTGATTATCTATATCAAGTTTGGAAGATGACATTGAACAAACAACTCAAGTAGTGTTGAGAATCATGAGTCTCATGTAAGAGAATGAATAAAGGAGAGAGCAGTCCAGTCCTGGTCTAGTAATCTGATGCACATATCTCAGAGATGTCACTGATAAAAATAATAAAGAAAGGATGATAATAATAATAATAAATGCTAGACAAAAACTGTCCCAGGAGACGTTATCTATCATCTGCTATACAAATCTTTTAAAAAATATATAAAATATATATAAAAGCAAAAAATAAATAAATCAAAAAACAAATTATATAATTTGTTTTTTAATTTATTTATTTTTTGCTTTGATTTGAATAAGTATTCTGTTCAATTAAAAGATGTAGATAAAATATTAAGTCCAAAGCAACATATATTATAGTACAAAATACATATAGTAAATATTGTAAATTTAAAGTGGATATTTTGTAAAATTAAAGAAAGTCATCACTTAGGCTTTCTATATACTGTAATTTCCGGACTATAAGCCGCACCCACTGAATTTAACAAATATTTATATTTTTAACATAAATAAGCCGCACCTGTCTATAAGCCGTCTACACTAATGTACTTTACACAGGCTTTAATGAAAGACACGTTACACACGGTGTAACGGATGAAATATTTTGCGCTTCCTTTAGGAGCAGAGCGGTATTTTGGGAATAGCATGCCACTGCAATTTTTCCCGTATTACTGCATGTGTGCAAGACGAGGAATATGTCCTTATTATTTTCTGATGCTGATTTCTAAGTTTCTTTGACTAAACCGTAATGCTGTTGCCAAGAATAATAAAAAAGCACGAGTTTTGGAAACCTGTCTGTGCTTATATGATTTGATTTGTACCTGGAGTTAGTGAGCTCTCCCTTCATCCAGACTCAACGCGTTACAACGGCTTGTATCTAAACAGTAGCCTACCAAGAAAGTTCACTGTCTTCCTCCTTCCTTTCACAACTGCTGTATTTCTTTCGAGAGTTTATCTTTTGGCATCGTCGTGCGTTTAAAAATCACCCGATGGAAGTTTTTTCTCCCGATGCTGTGCAGCTCAGAACACAGGTGAGGTGCGTTTTTTTCGTTTCCGTTCGGAAATTTCATTGGTCTAATGTTATGTCGCTCAGTTTTTTGGCTTGAAGTTTGTGAAACCGGTAAAAACCCAGGAAAAATTCATAAATTAGCCGCTTCGTTGTTTAAGCCGCGGGGTTCAAAACGTGGGGAAAAAGTAGCGGCTTATAGTCTGGAAAATACGGTACATGCATAAAACAAACTTGGGCAGTCATTGTATTTTTGCTCCTTAGACCTTAAAGTCTTGCCTCTGCTACAGAGCATGTAGAATCCCAAAGGACAGATTTGCACATCTATCACATATGATTTTTGAATGTTTTTTCAGATAAGTCTCATTCTCTTTCTTTCCTATAGCTCCAGGTGTGTCTGAGTGTCATCATTTCCCCCTCTCAAACCTGCTGGGACACCTAGAAACATCTGGATCACTTTTTATGAAGTCCATCTGCAACGTGCATCTGCAGCCACTGAGCTTTAGAAATGGCCCTTCGGTCATGAAGAGGCACCTTGGATCAAGTCGAGGGATAGTAAAAGTGGTGTGGAGGAATTTTGCAGATTTAACCTTATCCTGTGATTCTTGTGTGTATGTGCGCAAACACACTGACATTGTTCTTGTAGAGTAAACAGTCATCAGCCTAATCTTTATGCACCGGGCTGAAATGTAGATAATAACATTCCCTATATTTCATACAGAGTTACTGACATCAGCGCATTAGTTCGACTTGCGTATCCCCTGTTTAAATTAAGGCTTATTTAATCCCTAGTAGATATTCTTTATAATGTGAACAGGGAGGCTGGTTGGAGCAACTTATTCTTATTCTGTCTGCACAAATGTTTTTTTTCCCCCCAGACAGTTTGCTCTTTCCGCAACATTGCCCTGGCTTTAAGGTGATATTGCTCGTACGGTACAATCTGTGTGTTTAGTGTAGGTGCAGCAAATGTAGGCTAAGCCTTTGCTATACATCATTGCGCTGGCTATGCACCGAGAAAGAAATATTTGCGGCTGAGAACTCCAAGCACAAAGGGGAGATGGTTGATCGGCTCCTGCAGCATATCAGTTGTTCTCTGCAGAATGGCTTGTGTAGGTTATCACGCTGATATGCTAACCTGCACAAACCACTTTGCACTGCATTATTATCTGATGTATCCGGCTGGTTTATTTATTGCTGTGAAACAAACCACTAAACTTCAGAATATAGACTAGATTTTATTTTATTTTATTGATCTCCTCAAACAGAAAGTCAGCTTGGTGTCATATAATGCAAAGTGTCCAAGCTGTAACATGGCCCCAAAATACAGCACTCTAATATGAAGTTAAAATGCTAGTAAAGTAAAGTTTGAATTGTTTTTTGCTTTTTTTGTTCACAAAAATCCAGAATAATAGTATCCCGGCTTTTTTTGCACCGTGTGATAATTTGAGAAATCACACACCACAGAGACCAGAAACCCTCTTCTCATGGCCAGCTGATTTCACCAAGAAATGGCAGTTTGAATGTGTTCGATATGTTTGTTCCCCTGCTTTCACACACCAATCCCTTTCCAGCTTCTGTGTTTTAAATGTTTTTGTCTCTGTGATATATGCAGGTTCTCTGTCGGTTCTTTTTTTTTTTTTTCCCTCCTCTCTGCAAGTGCACTTTTTGACTGTTAATATACTGTACGTATAGAGATTTATAATTTGCAGTAATCTAAATATTATATAGTGATTATTATTAAGGAGTAATTATTCTTAAAAAAGAATTAAGCTTAGTCCAGCTCTATTTCAATGCTCAAAAATGGTGGTACTAGTGTTACTCTGGGTGTAATGTAAAGACAGTGTATTGCAATATACTGAGCAGAGTCATTGAATTCTTGCCTTCACAGGCTCGGTTTACTGACTGCATGTCTGCAACTTGGGGGTTACAAATCATTTGAAGGTTTTACATGTAATACGGATTTTAGTTCTACATAAACTGGGCATTAAATCACAGATCATGTTCACTTGATAAACAGAAATTCCTGACAGGAAATTCAGCACGAATCCTTTAGCTGATTGATTGTTCCTGTAAAATAGAGAACAGAGACCCTATATAACATGAGTGCACAGGCAGAAAACCTCTCACTTCTAACCAAAAAATGAAACCTGGTGTATTTTTTGTTGTTGATTTTTTGACAGCAGTTTCCTTGACCACATCTGTCTTTACTCTGGACTTTTAAAGATTTGCCCAAGTACTGCAGAAACTCATTTGTTGCTTTGCAGCCAGTGTTTTTGTTCACCCATGAATACTGTATATCTGAATCCTTTATGATGTAAATAATATTGATCTTGTCTATGGTTTTCCGGGAGGGTGCTTGTTAAATTTTAAGGTTTAAGTAAAGGTTGCTTTTTTATGTTACACCATGAGTAAGTTTCTTGTCTATTCTGTTTGGTCATTCCATTGTGACAAGTCATTGGAGGTTAAACAACAAATGTTCCCTGTAATTCAGAAAATTTCAACTGTTTACAATTTCCAAAAGCGATTTCATTGCAAGCAGTTTAGTGCTGTTCTATTACACCTGAGAGTAGTGCTGGCTAAAAAAAAAAAATCTTTTTTTATTTGTTTTTGTTTGTTTTTTATTATGAATGTTGTATTTTTTTATAGTAAGAGCTAAATCATGCAAACTCTTGTCAGACAGTCCGTATAATTTAAGGCTAATAATAAAAACTTTTAATAATAAACAAAAAAGATTATAAAGCCTGCTGTCATTTAATAAAGGAAAAACATATTAACAAGGAGCCATGATTCGACAATTGATTTAAAAAAATTTTTTTACTAGAAATTGACTCTCAAATAGTATGTCTGTCTTTATTTTAAAAACAAATAAATAAATGAGATTTTCTCCTTTTTTTTTTTTTCTTTCTATCTTCCATCTTTAGGTGCTTTAACATCGGTCACGCAACAGTCACAGTCTCTTTGGGTACATTAGGGCTGTCGTGTAATCTCATGTATATCTTTCCATTAAGACTATCCAGTGTAATCCAGAGTTTTAAAACTGCCTTTGTTTAGCCTGGAATTAATCCATTTTTCATATATAAACTAGAAGGACCTTTTATATGAATTCTTACATTTGAAAAAATATTTACTCTCCAAAAGATTGCCTGAACTAACGCTGTAGCTAACATTGAGGAAATGAAGGGGAAGAAATTAGCAAAAAAGGAAATGTTTGGAGTAAACTGCTTTCTGTTTTTGATATTCACAAGTAAAAATTTTTGCAAACAGTCTAAAGAATTACTTTTATGGCTGATCGTAACAAGCCCTCAACCTCATTAACTGACATTAATGAAAGCTCATAAGATATTTTAAGGTTAATTGAACTTTCCTTGACACACCTATTTAAAAGCGGTAGCCAGGTCATCTCTTCACCAGTAGATGGTGCTGCTGCACAGCTAAATTGTAAACCTCGTCAGTCTATTTGCAATATTCTGGACAAATCATTTGCCACTGGCAAAAAAAAAATAAATAAATAAATAAAACAACTGATTTGGATACTTTTATTTCTCTTTCTTTTTATGGGTACATACGGATCTGAACAAAGGGAATAAACAAACATTTAACTCGGTTCCGCAATCTCACAAGGACAAGTGCGTAATAAATTTTGGATAAAAAACTAACAAAAAAAAAAAAAAAAAAAAATGACATTGAAAAGATAAAAAATAAAAAACTGTTTGAAAAATATTTATGAAGCAAATCACAGATTCTGATTAGGCTTTGTCCAGAGCTAAAAGTACTGAGGAATGGTCATTTTCTTGCAAGTATTGGTCCAGGTCTAAGTTAAATCAGAATCCAGAAAAGCAGTCAAAAGAAGCTCAAGGCTAGCCAGAGTGGTTGCTATGGAAGCGCTGGTTGCGCGCAGCGGCACAGAATCTGGAGATAAAAAAGTAGATGCGGTCTTTTGTTGTGTGTATTTTCCCTGTGAGTGCTGTAAGATCTGTTCAGCCTTGCTGGCTTAACAAGCCCCCCAATCACTGTCTGACTTTGTTCATTCAGCAACATACCACGATTCCTGCTAATAGCTCAATGTCTCGAGGTGTCTCAGATGCTCACATAGCCAGTGGGCTAACGCTGAACAGTTTGGCTTCGACTGTGTGCATGTTGGTACTGGTAACTACGCAAAATAGGGGAGACGTTGCTTACTGGAACGAAGCTCTTCTTTTCAGACTGATGAGTGCTAAAACACATGGATATAGTTATATGTAATGTGTATATATACACACACACACACACACAATACAAAAACTCCCAGAACTAATGGTGTTACTCCGTGTGATTTTCACCTTTTTGTGTTACATGATTGTAAATAGGTCTTCTCAGAAATTCCAGTTTTATGTATCATGCTGATTAGTCAAGAGTTTAGTGTTAATGGGTTTATGGGCAAATTTCTAACCCTGCACATAAAGATACACCTGGAGGTGGATGAGACAATATGAAAAACAGAGGCCTCACAAAAAATAAAATAAAAACTGCATGTCCAATCTTGAAGATCACTGGATTTTAAATTGAACGCACTAAAAAAAAAGGAGCAAAGGGAATAAACCAGGCAGTGCCATGTTGAGATGTAAAAATGCAAAGTTATACTATGTAAAGTGTTATGAGGTATTTAAAACATTTATTTGTATCCTGTAGTCAACTGGAGGGCTCACTGAAAAAGATCAATGGGGGGGATGGGGGGGCTGCTTTGCAACCAGCTGTACATCTGAAAAAGGCGGTTAAAGAAATCAGGTGCACTCGCTTTTGTCAGGCTTTTCATTCTTCAACTGCCTTCAGTCAGCTTTCTCAGCACTGTAAATCTCAAACACTGAAAATCTTACATAGCACAGCTTTAAGAGGCTGAAATGTTGGGTTATATATGTGTATATATATCATTGACAACATCGATCCACAGAAAACAATAAGGACTGGCTTTCAGCAGATTCGAGATGATCCTGCTGCTGCTGCAGTGCTGTATGGCTGTGATTCAGGGACTTTTCTACTCCAGTGACTGCAGCATGAGTAGCTGCTTCAGGACCTTCGTCTGGCTCGTTTCTCGGATCTCTCCAGCCAGGAACATCTCGTCTACTACTGTGTACACCTGAGAGAGAGAGACAGAGAGAGAGAGACAGAGAGAGAGAGAGAGAGAGAGAGAGACTGCCTTTTTATCCAGAGCTGGCCAAAGTGATACATATTGTAATTAAATGATTTATGCTGAGCAGATATGAGGTGGTATCAAAAGGTTTAAAAATAATAGTGCTATTCTAATCGCGTTCGATACCGCAGCTGCTATTTCACCATGGACAGGAGTTAGAACAAAGAGCAAATGTGAAATTCAGCGTGAAACCGGGCAAATCTGCCACGGAGACGTTTGTCAATCTGCATGATCTCACTTCCAGATCGCCAGATTTGGCTCCTTCGGACTTCGCCCTCTTTCCAAGGTGCTTGACGTGATTCGGAAAGAAGATTTCCAGGATACGTTCCAGAAGTGGCAGGAATGCCAAGAGCGTTTTTTGAAGGCGATAGTGTGTAAATGTAGATGAATTCTTTCTTGTAAACAGATCTGGCATGGAAACATTTGGATACCATTTCGTATCATCTTCATAACCACGACCAAATTCACATTTAACCACGGTAGATGATTAGATCTGTTTTGGAAACAGATTCGGCATCTATTTCCATTGCATACAGGAAAGGAATAAAGCATAGGTGCACCATCATAGGAAAATAAGCAGACAGCAAGGTTTGATGTTGGTACCGCTCCAAGTTTCATTACTTTTGTTTGATTCCTCTTATACTTCAGCAATTGTATCAAGGAAACACCGTATTTTTTCATCAGTTTATATTCATGAATAAATGAGTAAATGTCAATGTGCTAAATGCCATAAATGTTGTAAAAAATCTCCTGAAAAGTTTCTGTTATAGAACAGTTTTAATCTGTTATTCTCTCACCAGTCTTTTTTCATAAAATATAAAGATGGATTGTCATTGTACTGAGAAGAGAAAGAAAAAAAAAAAATACATCTTTGGATGTTCAATAACGCCACAGTTTACACTGTTAGTGTTCGATTATACCCCCTCCCCGTCTGTTACTATAGAAACATCATCATTAGAGCAAGCCATGAATGTGAATTACAGCCAGCAGTTCTGTCTGAGCTGCTCTTACGTACAATTAGCCAACACCTGACCTTTAATTATCATGATTTACTTTCTTTCTTTTTTCTGCTGCATCACCAAACCCTATTGGATTTTTTTCAAAAAAATATTCCATTAAGTGGAAATAGAGTCTGTCAGATCACGCTCATGGGAGTGCAACCTTTCCAACACAACAGACAGAGGTATGATGTGAGGTCCTCCACAGTCTGATTATATGTGAAAATTGTAATAGTGAGCAGATGGGCTCATTTTCTGCAGTAGGTTTTCTTTATCACTCGTGCTGCTGTTGGCTCGTGCATTAGTTTTTTTGTTTTTTTTTTTAATATACAATCAGGCAATTAGCGATGGAGAGGCTGAACGCAATTATCACAGGCTCCTCTTAATTGCTTACAGTTTAGCCTTCATATGAAGCCTCCTCCACGCCGAAAAGATGTGCATGTGCTTAATTGTATGACTGTTATAATTATGCAGTAAATACCTGTCGCTATGGTAATCCTATTTACCCGCTCAATTTAGTTTTTGCACTGACATATTTTCTAGAAAAATCGACTTCGGCATTATGTCTGTATTCTTCTAAAAAAAATGTGAATATCCCTCGTAGTTTTAGTGAGTGTTAGCCTGGGATATTTGTACTTACCTTGTAGAAATTGAAGACCAAATCTAATTCACACACGTTGTGGAAGTATTCGTTTAAGACCTGTCGAAAGATGAGAATCAAAATAAGGAACTATGCCTCAAACTGCAGTGTACAAATAAAAATGCTATGCCAACTTATTAACTGAGTAATTACTGAGTTACTGAGTAAAGGGTATGAATAATTATGCACGTGGGTTTTTTTTTTATCCCATTTAAAAATGATTACAGATGCTTCTAGAATTCTGTTTCCACTTTGTCATTATGGGGAACTGAGTGTAGATTAAAGAGAAAGGATTGTAATATCAGGGTGTAGCACACACACACACACACACACACACACACACACACACACACACACACACACACACACACACACACACACACACACACACACACACACACACACACACACACACACACACACACACACACACACACACACACACACAGTAATATAGACAAGTTTGTCCAGACAAATCTTTTAGCTCCCCTCCTATACAAAAGTCGCCCATCGCTATCCTCCCTCTTCCAAATAGATCAGCCTACTGATGCCCATGACTGGTTAGTGTTGCTGTGACTGACAGGAGAGAGAGTATATTCCACTCTCTTAAAAACATCAATACAAATTTGTTCCCTCGTTTCCTGGCCATGGATGGCTGTTGCATCATCGGGATTTAAGCTTGTGATCTCTTGGCAATTGGCTTTTCTTTTGTGCAAATTTTTTGCAGTAAGACCAAACAGTAAAAAAAGGACTGTGCAGTCAGGGACCCTTTTAAATTAAAAATAATTTCTATGGACCACTGACTCTGGATTAATTTTTTTTAATGAAAATAAGACAACAATTCAAACCAGAGGCCTAAATCTGTAACATTAAGTTATCTGTAATATCTTTGCATTAGGTCCTGTATACATGCAGGACAGGGGAGCTGGTGAGGAACACAACATCGATGAGTGACCTTCAACTAAAATAAATGCTAAAGAATGGCTCCTCTGCACAGAAATATTTGACCTCTATTACAAGTAGTGGTTATTATAGGGCGAGTGTAACGGGGGATGAGATTTGGGAGTCGTGCACATTGCAGGACAGAGGAAGTCCCAGCATTCCAGGTCACTGTGCTCTTAAACTGCTCAAAACTAGAATCTCTCACACAGCATTAGAGAAGAGGAAACAGGATCATAGAACAGATTAGCGGAAGCACAAGTATTGTTTATGAAATCATTACTGCAACCGCTACTGCACTTTGATCAATCGGAGTAATGTTCTTTTAATGATTGGATAAATTCTGAAATCTATTTTCATTAAAAAAATAAAAATAAAATCAAGATCAGTTGATACTCATGACATTACCGCATTATGTAGAAATATAAAGCAAATCAGAATTTGAATAAAGTTTATTACAATTAAAGAAATTTGTAATCAACTGGTTGTTGGATCTTTTTCTTTTTTGTTTCTGGAGTCTGGAGAATGAAATAATCAGGTGTCATTGTCTTGTATACTTCGGTGGAGTATTAAGAATTAGCATTTAAAAAGATGAACATGTGATGACTGTGACTAAAAGGCAATTCTATCATATTTAAAAGCTTTAGAAAATCGAAAGGAATGTAGGCTTGAGTAAAATGTGAAAGAAAAGGGAGGATCTAAAATGCTGAACCTGATTGGGAGAATTGTGATTTCAAATTTAAATTAAAATTTTCTAATAATTTTAATTATTTAATTTTTTTTTAGATTCTAAAATATTGTAATATTAGAATAGTATTTAATGATAGCATGTGTGTCACTTTGTCATATTCCTTTCTGCCCATGCTTAGCAGCGCTTTTAGATACTACAGCTTTTATTTTAACATTTAAGCTATTGCTAAAACGATTCCTCGAGTAACTCAAACACACACACACACAAACACACAAAAAAAAAAGATTAAGGCAAATTCGTTTAGTCCATTTAACTGCACATGGAGCACTGTGTTTTCCCACGGACCAGTATTACTGACGCACCAAACGCTAAACTCTGGACCGCTCTGGACAGGTAAAACAGGCTGCAGAATGAAAAAATGGAGGAACGGGGAGAAAACAGAGGGTCGAGAAGATTCAGGACAAAAGAAAACGAGAGTTTCCAAAGTTTGGGATCATAAACAAAGAAAATTAGTTATTTGAAATAGATTTTTATATTTTCATGTAATATGGCAATTAAATGCATTAAATGGGTTTAGTTTTCACCGATATTCTTGTATGCAATATCAGCAATAAAAGTAATTTTTTTTTTTCTAAAAAGGAAGCTAATTACTTTTGTTTCTTTTAAGAGACCTGTCCTATTTTCTCTTGTTTATTTAATATTGCTAAAGAAAATGAAAATAAAAAGTATCCAATTACTCAATTTATCGACCAAATAAACGTTAGAATACTCGATTACTAAAATAACGGATAACTGCAGCCTTAATATAATTGTTAACATTTCAGTAGCGAGATGCTACCACTTTTCTATCAAAAGTACATGGAACCCAAGTTGCAGTAATATGTTAATTTGTAATGCTATCATTCGCAGAAATGGTACGTTTTAAAACACAAGACAAAGCGGCTCATTTCTAAAGATGAATTGTTTTTTCCCTTTAAGATTTAAGCCTTACCTCCACAAAGTTGTGAATACCCTCCAGGTAGGCCAGGTTATTATCCGTGACATCCACACAGATACAGAAGTACAGACCAGCATAGCGCCTGTAGATAATCTTGAAGTTCCTGAACTGCAGTGCAGAGAAACACATCTTCAGAAGATGCTTTTACATCACCACATACAGTACCTCGTTTTTATTTGATTTTTTTATGGTTAAGGTAACTCAATTATGCAGACTGGTGTTCTGGAGAATTTTAATACCACCATTAAATTCACATATTATATTATAAACAGGCTTTCACGTTTCTTCCATTAGGGGAAAAAAATCTTGTGCTCCAGGCTCCATGGCTTCGAGCCCTTCACGTCCGACGTAGAAATGGTTACAGGATCACGACAATGGTGCCAGAAAACTATTTCCTCCATGCCTGACATGCACAGCTAACTCTCTAGTTATAAAGTGTGTAACTGTGGTGTTACACTATTTGAAATATAAAAACTAAATTACAGGTTGTTAGGTGGCTTGTTAATTCTCTGAAAAGCCCAAATGACGA
Organism: Silurus aristotelis; assembly: GCF_946808225.1. Taxonomy (NCBI): domain Eukaryota; kingdom Metazoa; phylum Chordata; class Actinopteri; order Siluriformes; family Siluridae; genus Silurus; species Silurus aristotelis. Next base: position 10,815,873 of record NC_139581.1, on the reverse strand, counting down.
TGCTTTTTTGAACATTTTAGACCTTTAAAAAAGTTTTATATATGCTTCAATGAAAGACATGGATGAGAACCCTTTTCCAAAAAACAATGCTTAAGCTGTAGAGGTACTTTCACGTTATTGTATCATTAATTTAAAGAAAACAATGGTAATAGTGTTGCATATTGAAAATATACTCAGGCATACATTTACAAAATACAGGCTGTAGTGGTAATAATAACGGGACAAAACTTAATTTTAATAGCCACCCAATGCCCCAGTTCTTCTACATTGTTCGAGAATCATTTTAGGAGAAATCCATCAGCCCCTCTGTTCTAGCCAATTATAATAGGGTGGGCTTGTACAAATAATCGGTGTGCAATCAGCAGTTGTGGCGCCAACACCTAATCCAGTTCTCCGATAACGAAGGGTGATAATAAAAAAACATTTATTTGATTGATTGATGGTCCAAACTGTTACATTCAATGTTCTACCAAAATCTACAAAATTCAGGAGCAGATTTGGATTCTCATAACCTTGTGCTCTTTAGAGGACAATTAAAAAAAATAATAAAAATAAAAACAGAGAAGAGACAGAAAATAAGATATGAGAACCTTCATACCTCAACGAAATTAGTGTGTTTGGCATCTCGAACTGTCACTACTGCATGAACCTCCTCAATGAGCTTCTGCTTCTCATCATCATCAAACTGCATGTACCATTTGGCCAGTCTAGTTTTTCCTGCTCGG
>NC_139581.1:10800148-10810148 GCF_946808225.1 Silurus aristotelis | reverse complement strand
ACGTCAAAGCCTGTGGAATTTGTTGACCAGAATTAACGGAGCAGAAACGAGTCCATGTTCCTCGGCTAAGGTCAAACTGTCAAAAGTTTATCAAATCAGGAATGACGGATAAGGGAGAGTGGAATGTCTGCCTAGTTTTCCCCCAGTAGTATGCCTAATCCATGTGTACCAGAAAGTGAGCTTTGCTTCAGTTGTGCAATTGTAAATGATGTGAAATGTTCAGTGATGGGAAATATCCTCGAACAACAGTTACTGTCGAGTTCCTTTTTTAATGCAAATACTGTTAATTAGCTTTGTTCCGCTATAAATTTTTTTATAAGGTACGTGTGTGAGTGTGTGTAGTGAGACCGCTTAACCATATTCTCCCATCTGGCTAAGCATTCATTAAAAAAAAAACTGTTGTGGTTCTTATGCAATGTAATGAAAATACAACATAAGGTGTTGGAATAGGTGTAATGTGTGTGTGTGTGTGTGTGTGTGTGTGGGGGGGGCATACTCAAGAATAGATTCAGCAAATTTATTGTCACATTCTTTCGTAATTTTCTGTCAGTTTACACATATGCATATACTAACCCAAACATTTGGCCTTAAAATTAGAGGGGGAAGTGCTTTACTTTCTCAGTTTAGTATTTTTTTCATCATGTTTCCAATCAAGAGAACAAAAAAAATCTGCTATTAATAGTATTGAATAATTAGGAAAATTCATGTGTATGTTTGACCTGGGAATATTATTAAAATTCTTTGCCTCTTCAACAAGCAACTTGGTGGTACAAGGTGTTGATCTCCATTACTTGACCACACCCATGCTTTTGGCATGTTCTGTAGAATAGGAACCAAATGGCATATGGATAAAATGGTTAGTTTGAATTTCACAATAAAACGGAAGCTTGTTTACCACTTGCATATTTTTGTCGTATCTTTTATCTCTCTGGTTGGCTCTCGGTGTTACAGCAAACACACAACTTTGAGCCATGAAGGTGGAATATTAACAGCATGTTGCTGCTATATTGTAAATGACCTTCCAGCACTGCACATAGTTTGTACAGCGTGTTCATTTTCAAAAATGATTTTCCACCCAGCTGTAGTTCTAAATAGGTTGCAAGAGGAAATGTAAGTGTCTTTTTTTTTTAATTTATTTATTTATTTTAACATTACTGCATCCACCATTGTAATCAGTGTTCTAAGAACAGCTTTTCTTTCTGAGTAGCCTGATGAAAATGCTTGATAAAAAGGAATCAGGGGCTTATGTAAGTTTAATCTCTCATTCCTCATCTTTATCTGTATCTTGCTTATATTTATTCCTTGCTTGTGTGAACTTCTGTTAGCCAGGCATCCCAGATTTGAGTGTTTACAACCATTTAGCTCTGTTTGTCGACTAGCGTTAGTGGTGCAAAGGACTTTGTCATACTGAGTCACCAACTAAAGCTTCAGGGATTGACTTAAGCATTAATTAAACCATTTATTGGCCAGCAAATCTGTTCCATATTGTTTTTGTTAATAAATATGCCATGAAGCTGCTTTGGTGCAGAAACCAACCTAATAAACTGAATAATCCTGCAAATCATTATTACTGTACAGCTCTACTGTGTTCCTGTTGATCCAAGTTATCTTATTACCTCTTATTATATTATGTTCTTTCGACTATCCTTAACATCATGTATTATAAATGCTTAAGTGGTTCAAACATAATCAATAACCTGGTAAGTGTTTTTTGTGATTTCACTTTTAAGTGAGCCAAAGCTTTGCCATTCAGGTCAGGGAGTCTTTCGGTTTTCATTCTATGAAAGCAGGTGGTGGCTTGTGAATCTAGTCCATACAAGTCTTGACCGTACCCTCACTGACAACCTTTGCCTAGTCTCAATTTCATCCATCCAACACTTCTGCTCATAGGCTTCCATTAACCTGAGACATTCTTAATCATATATTTTTAATATTCTAATGCACATGAATTATTTTTCAGGGTTTACTTAATGTAAAAAGTGGTGATTTTAATTAAATGCTTGGGTTTGATCAAGTGAAGACCTAATTTTAGCTGCTTTAGAATATCTACCCCAGATTACACCGCTCCTGTTCTGAATAGCTGCCTTGTTCGAAACTGGATTACGCTGGATGGAAGCTTGCATTTGGTAATAAGGAACAAAATTTCCATTAAGACATGTGCTGGAGTTATATGGGTTCTCCTGACACCACCTCCTCCCTCGAATCTTTTGATAACTTAGTACTATCAGGGAGTGGCGAGCAACAAGAGGATTCGATATGAACCAACATTAACAGTCGATAATGCTCCGAAAAGGCTACTAGAAAGCTCAGAGGACACTAGAATCAATACAACGATGGTCATACGACTTTAATGGGTATCACGGCCCCAAAAGACCAGATTAGAGCTGGTGTACACATTCACCACAAATGATCACATCTGCACTGGTTCTTTTGGGGGAGGGGGTAGCGCGCGCACTCTTCTCCAAAGAAAAGCGGCTTTCCATTGTCGGAGTGTTTCAAATCACACGCCATCGGTCTTTGCAACAATGGAGGGCCATGTTGTTTTAAAGAATGGTGTCCATGGTGATGTACTCGCAGCGAACGTTGTGTAGCTATGGCCGCCTTTGCAGTGCTGCTTTCCTTGTGTCAGCCAAGTCGTAGAAACATGTACGGGCCAAAATCTCAACCCAGCAGTGGTGCTTTAGAGGGCGGTAAAGGCAGACACTTTCTATGTTCCTGTTTCCTGTAGCAGTGCTGGTGCAGTGGATTGGATAATGAGTTTTGTCAATAATCTGTCCCTTCTGCATTCACTTGATGACACTGAGTGTGTCTCATACTGACTCAGCATTTTACCTGTGGACAAGAGGGGCTTTAATGGGTAGTAAGTGCAAGAGTAGAAAGAACAGAGTGCTGAAATGGAGTGAAGGGGAAAGGATATGTTCAGGCACAGGCCAAGCCCTGGTTCCACCCCATCCAATAGATCTGTATTGCAGGTGTGTTGGAAATTTTGCTCACGCCAAAAATGTGAACAGGTATGAAAAGACTGTTGTCATAGCCACCACTTATTTCCGCCCTGTTCTCTAGCTGCTTAGGCTTTGTATTATTCAGTTACATTTTTAAACTCAATAGAAAGCTGTTCAAATGTGTTCCTGCAATGTTTACTTTCCTCTTCCTGCAATATTTCTGTCTTCTCTCCTTGACCTTCTTTTCCATTTAAGTTGCTTCTGTAATTTTACTCCTGGTTGGATTCTCCCCTTCAGCGCTACCATTTCCTACAGGATGTCCACCCAAGATGCCCCTGGTAACTGGAGGTGGGAGAAACCCAGTGTGTGAGCCAATGTTCAGAAGTAATAGACTGTAGTACGAGAGTAACTTGACTTGATCCAGCATCTCTGTGGGAGATATTCCCAACATTATTGCTTGTCTCTTTTCTTTATGTTTCAACATGATACCAGTTGATGAAGACTCAGTTTTCCTTCGAATGGTTGTCTTTATTTCACAGGAAATGGTGTGAAGCAGTGGGTTGTTTTGAATTTTCCATGTTGCCTGGTAAACAATCCATTTCTAATCAATTATGAATTTGAATTAATGGAGATAACTGTCAAGTTATAGTGGGTGGACAGGGTTAGACTGTAATTTCAGAGTGTAATTAAAAATGGCAGGTTTAATTATTTGTAAGATAGTAGATAGGTTTATGACGATGAAGGGAAACATAGACACGAAAATATCACACGTGAGTTCGAAGGCTTTGAAAATATTAGCCAAGTTTCTCACATCTCTCACCCTAGGTTCACACTAGCGAGCAACAGACAGAGATTAATTTTCTTTATTCTTTATGACCCAGAACCATGATTTTAGCAACAGTGGTAAATAACTAAGCAACATTTAAATAAAATGTTCTTTATTATATGCAAATTAGGTACAGTGTAGTTAAGTGCCAAATATAAATAATACATTTAAATAAAATAATTTTTAATGTGTAAAGAGTCATTATATATAAAAAGAAACCTTCTTAGGAAGTGTCCAAGATCACTGACTGATGAAGCAAAACTCAGCATGTATAAATCCACATATAAATCAGGCAACAATATTTTTTTGTTACTCCGAGTGTCTTTAATGATTAATGCGTTATTTAATTTGTGTGTAACCAGTAAACTTAAGTATAGGGTACTACCTATGTTTCCTCCAGTTTGGGCAATGATAACTTTTCAGAGGTCAATGGGCTGAGCTTACTGTTTCAGGTATCTTTTGACCATGTGATGTCCTTTTAATACTGCTAGTGCTTTCTGCACAAATACAGTGACCAGAATAGTGGGATGATTGCATCAGCATGGCATAAAAACAACCACTCAGGAGACCACAATTTAATCAAGAAAGAAATGCAATTGAGTATTTGTTTTTCTCTCTCTTTTTAATGAAAGTTTTAGGAGAGATTGCTCTCTGTGGACATTCGTTACTTCTATTTGCTCTCACATAAGAGAGACATTTTTGAAGCATTTCTTATCTTATGCCTGCCCAGCCCGCTGGTCGATGACTAAGCACGGCTGTGTGTAAGGGTCCAGGGTACGGCAGCATCGATCGATTCTGCAATGACTTTTCAGCCTGGCACCATATAGCTAATGAGGTACTCACTGGCATGGGTAATTTTGGAAAGCAGCCATAAGACCGAGAGGCACAGTGGCAAGGGAAGATGAATTGCTTTCATATAGGCCAAGAAGTCAAGTACTGTCCGGACAAACAAAAAGCATTTTTCCTCTCTTTTTTTTCATTTTTATTACATTTCATCCAGCAGGGCAGAGGAAATAGATTCCTGTTTATTTAGTTCCACCTCCATTAGCTGTTAAAATGTTATCTCTGCAATCAGGTTTGTATTTGCCTCTCTTGCAGGGATAGAACCTGCCTCCAGTGACTTGGTCCGGATATAATATGTCCTTTAGAATATTTTTTTTAAACAGCTGTTTGGGTGACCTCTTTGGCTTCATAGAACAGTAGTGAAAATTGTCCCAGTACTTAGTATGGTTTTTTAGTAAAGCTGTATACATACTGATTACCTGAAATCTTATTTTGAACAGACAAATGAATATTGCTATGTAAATGTTCAGAAAGGAACATGAAAATATTTTTGTTGAATGAAGGTAGAGTGTTTATCAAATGCAAATAAGAGTGACTCCCCAAACTGCACCATGCATAGTGTATATGCCAGTATATTGAAAACAAAACAATTGCTGAAAGAAATTCAACGTGTAGATTATGTAGTTAGACACAACAATCCATGTTAAACATGTACTGATATGTGGTACTGTAGTGCTTCTTGCTGTAGCCTTCACCTAAGCCTTACTGCAGTTCAAACACTCTCAAGAGGAGTGTGACTGCAAAAGAAATATACCTTGAAAGCATGAAAAATTTCAGTTTCAGTATTTCAAAGTCATCGAACAAGGTAACTTTGGTTCTTTCCTGTAACTACTGCCCAAAATGTCATTTATATTAAATATAAAGTAGTAGATCAACTTTGTTTTTGTAAGAAAGAGGAAAATGACAAACAAATCATATCACCAGAATTGGAAATTACGTTTTACCGTAATTATAGCCATGAAAATTGTAGTGTTTTTGCTGATTTTCAAAAACCCCGTGTGTAATGATATTTCTGTTCAACAGCTGCAGAATAAATTTGCACAGCAAAGGAAAATAAAGATTGAATAAATTGTAACATATTTTAGAGTTTGTAATTAATATAAAAATAACTGATGATACCCATAATAACAAAGAAAGGTATATTGTGACCTAATGTATTCCAATATTGTCATTATATAATCATGTTACCCAGCAATAAACTTTATCTATTTTGCTTCCTGTTCATTCCATGGTTGACATGACTCCAGCAGCTCATATCCAGTTTCATGCCAGGACAGACAGGAAGCATAATCTGGAGAGTTTTTTTATTGCTGTATGATCAGGGAAGTGGCCATTGATATTCAACTATGTGGTATTTAAGATAATTTGGGAAATGATTACCATTTCATAAACATATCTACCCGGAGTATGCATGGTTATAGTCTTGCAAACCAAAATAAGTGCATTGTGTGTGCAAGAGTAAAATGGTGAGAGGTTAATTTATTTGTATTCTCATATATACATAAAATATTAAAAGATTACAAAAGTCGGGTAAAGATCAAACTCTAATTAAAGTTTTTCCACACATATTTATTCACTCTGGATGTTGGACCTGAAGGGAGGAACAGATGAGTTTTATCAAGTCAAAAAAAAAAAAAAAATGAATGTATGAAACATGTCAACGCTGGAATGCTGATTGTCTGGTATTGCCTTTTGTGTGTTCATGTTTCTGACACTCCCCCCCATGGTTAGGTGGTTAGGAGTAACCATGTTGTCTTCATGCAGTTTTATTCTCACAGTGATTTTGACTAGCTTTTGCTCTGACACAAAAATCTGATGATGTTTAGCAATATGAACTATCTCTCTCTTTCTTAGTCTAATTTGTCACACTTCCTGTAGTCTTCCATAGGGTAGGCCTTGTTGCTTCGCAGATCCTAGATCGAGTCTTTAGAGGTCAGAAAAGAGGTTTTGACCGCACTGGGCCTGAAGCTATTCCGAAGGCAAATAGTTGTCCTGGGATTAGGGCTGAACAGGAGGAAATCAACATAGTGTTCTGGATTTGTTGGAACTTTTTCCACATCACTGTAAAAAGTCAGGCATAAATCTCTGGTTTTGGGTTTGGATCTTGATGGGACTTTTGTTTTCCAGAAAGCTTATTTCCCAGTGGTACTTTCTTAGCTTAAAAAATGGCTCCCTATTTGTTTCCTCTTTCTGGCTTGTTTTTCTGTGCAGCTGTAGCTATTTTCGCCAAGAGTTGCCATTGTTGTTTTGCTAGCATTTTTTCAAATCTGTAGGTCTGCTTCGCTGTTCGATATACCCCTTTTCCAGAGTTACTTGACATACACTAGAAAACAAAGCAGAGTAATACTAGCAGGTTGGCACGACAGGTCTTTTTACTGTGCTGTGGAGGAATGTAGAAAACAGCTCACTGGGAGAGACAGAGGAAAGGAATGATACTGTGACAGACTACTAGTTTCTCTGCTGGTGCCAGTAGTCTGCTGCCCGAAGCAATGAAAGCATGTATGTTTCTACTGCTGGACTTCACAGCACTATGAAAAACATCACCCTTGACTCAAAACAGAAGCGCAACAGCTTCCCTACTCGAGTCAAGCTGGTAAATTTATGACACACTCTATGCGTCTGCTGTTATAATACTCATACAGCAGTTCTCTTCCATCCGTGGTTCAATACTGTTCATAGCAATACAGTATTTTACAGATCTGTGTGAGAATGAAGACTAAGCTTCAACCTTGATTGCTCGATGCTGGCTGTGACCTGCACTGAGGTTGCAAAGTCTGACATTTTGGTGCCAAGAAGTTCAACAAAAGCTTTGCTAATGCTCGGAGGCGCCTATGACTTTAATGTTTTTTAGTATATTCACTGAACCGACAAATTGAAAAAATCCCTGATTCATAAAAGTGCAAATTATTAGAGCCTCTTCTTTAGGCGAGTCTACTTTTAATCCGCTGGATTCAAAACACTCTGCAAAGACGTAAACCTCTAGCTGTGTACGATTTCATGTTAGATTGTGTCTTTCTGGCAGTTACTATGTTGGCCAACAAGACAAACCGGTTCCAAAACAGCCAGCGCACTGTTGGTTCACCGTGATGTCAGCAAGCTGTTGTGCTAAAGGCGGTGGTTAAAACCATTCTTGCTGTTAACACCCACCTTAGCAAACCCTACAGGCATCTCGTCTGCCTTTGCAAACAGGCTGAGCCGAAACTGCCTGTAAAACTTGTGAAGAAAGAGCGTTGTCACTTACTGGGATAAAAAGAATTAAGCTGCTTATGTTTAGGCAGAGAAGAAATGGAATGAGACGGAAGCGCGGGGAAGCAAGGTGCGTCATTTATCACCGGCCATTAAACTTGGGTTAATTACAGATCTGCACAGTGAGAGTCCATTCACTTGGTTGTATTTACACATTGAAATATCACCGTAACTTAATACTGTGCTTATCATAGTACTGGCTGTCATCTGTACACTGCTAAACAATAGTTCACCCTTGGGCCAAAAAAAAAGAAAAAGAAAATAGGCCAAGCCTCAGCGGATAAATCTGAAGCTTTTAACGGTCTTAACAAAGATCATTGGTCAGGAAATTAGCAAGAATGAAATAAATGCACTTCTGAGACCTTCTGTGCCATCATTTACACGTTTACTTTTGCTGCCGTAAAACAGTTTGGGGAGAAAAGCTAAAAACAAGGAAATTTGCTTATATAATCTTCTTGCAATCAAAGATAAAATCATGATAAAGATTAAAATGTTTGATATTAAACTCAACACACAGTTCAAATTACTTGTTGTCATTTGTTTTAAGCTCATCAACGGTGAATGGAACGACGCTGACGATCCTTTCTCTAAATATCTGTCTACACAGTTTCTCCCTAAGGCTTAAGCATGTTAAGATATCAATGAAGAATACTACCACATACTATGTTGCTTTATCTTTTAGTTTCATTTCTGCTAATTTCCTGACCATTAATATTTAGTTAAGAGTTAAAAGCTCAATTTGTTGGCATTTTGAAAATGTTCCCGTTTCTTTGGCTAAGGAGTCTATATGTATGCACAGATCTACCCTTAAAGAGTGTACCACACTTCCAAATGTAGATCTTGTTTCCTCCAAGGAGAAGCAATTCTCAATTGCAAATTATTACATTGTCCTAAAATATCATATTGTGCATTATCATTCAGCATTTTACCTTGCTGTTTTCTTAGAGACATTAACACAGGCTATAATGATACCCGACATGCTGAGCATGAGGATACTTGGTGTCACTATAATATTTGTACAATGCTAAGTGCTGCTATTCTTAAATGCTACAAATAAATGGCAATTGTATTGGACCATCTTTATAGACAAAACATTCCAGCAGAGCAGCCTTTATTTAGAGGACATCTTTTTCTGTCACTGATGCTAATATTTTAAGCAAATTCTTTTGCCAGTCTTCTTGACCTGTTGGTTGTCTACTATGTAGATTCTGCTAATCTTTAGGAGTCAAGTGACATGAAAAATAAGAACTGATATAAAAGAAACAATATTGTACATGTTGTACAATGCAATTTGATCATAAGCTTTGGGTGGATGATGGATAATTTTTCTACGTGGGTTTAAAGCCATGTTAAGCTACTTAATTAGCTGTAATCAATAGGCCTCTGACTGAGGCGTAGCTAATGATGTTAAACATGCTGATTTTGTCCCACTGTGTGGGATCGGACATGTTTAAAAAGCTGGCCAAATGCATCTACATGCACGTTATGTAATTTTCTGACAGCTGCAACAAGAAAAAAATTGCGGGGGGGGTGGTCTTTTTAGTTTTTTTAAATAAAGAATCGCCTCTTCCTAATCCAGAATATGCTTTTTGGCAGCAATAACTGCAAAGAAGCAAATCTGTTTTCCAAAGCACATTTTAACCCATGATTGTTGCATATTATCAGAAGCTTTTCCCTCCCTCTGGTCTAAATCATGTTATTTGCATTAGGTCCATGTATCTGAATTTAAACCTTGACCTTATAAAGTCAGGCACAGACTTGTGCCTGCAGAAGAGGTAGCGGTAATAACGCTTATTTGGCATTAAATGATTGCCAAATAACAATTTTAATCGATTAATCTGAATAAAATAGAAAATCACCATTATCTTACTCCGATGTTTTGCTTATTATAACTGTATTAAACCCTAATACTAAATAAATATATTTATGTATAAATACTTTTAAAAAAAAATGCGAAAACCACATATCGAGTTAAACTATCTTTAAATATAGACATTTGAAAGCTTGTAGTGGCTGCAAGTTGAGGAGTGCATGGGGGATTTTTCCTTTGAACACATTTCCTCGTGCTGGGTTGTTTCTTTCAGTAAACCATACAAACAAACATTTGACTATGCAAGATAAAGCAATTAGTGCAAATCAACAT
>NC_139581.1:10787648-10795148 GCF_946808225.1 Silurus aristotelis | reverse complement strand
TTTCCAATCTGTTTCACACTAAATGTAGATTTGGATTAAAAAAGTAATCTATACTTAGATTCATTAATTACTCTAAAAAAAAAAAAAAATTTTTTCCTCTGTGAAAGTCATAATTGGATTTTTAAAAGGACTTATGCCATTAAACTATTTCTAAGAAATATGTGCAATTAAAAATAGCAGTAACATTTTAATGACTTCATTGCATTAAATGTACTTGGTTAGATGATGGATATTCAGAACGTGCGCAACATGTAGACATGTATAAATAGAATAAATCATTGTTTCATTATAGGGTTTAAAAAAATCAAGTGGAAAAAAAAGTGTGTATAAAGGCTTTCAATCAATTAAAATATTTAATCGCAATTAATCGCATGATTGTCTTGAGTTAACTAGTGCTTAATCGCAACTTAATCGCACATTATCTGTTTAAATGTGCCTTAATGAAATCCTTTTACATTTTTTATAATACTTCAATCAACATGTGCATTAACAAATATTGATGCTTTATGCAAATGTATGTTTATTTATAGTGAAACCATACTCAACATAAAGCATGAAGACAAAATATTCTTGTAAATATTTTCAAGTAATTATGGGGTTTTAAATGACGAACATCATTAGGAACCCAAACTGAACTTTTGCTATGTATCCACACAGAGGGTTTCAATTGCCAGATGTGTACATTATGGTGGATTTTGGTGCCTGATTTGAGACTTAGCGCATCAGTAAATCTAATGTTTAGTGATTAATATTTAGTGAGTTATGAGTTTTTCATAAATATATTTAATAATCTTTTTATTTATTTATATCCTTACTGAGAATGGTCAAACAGAAATGCGTGCTGCATTACTCATGCATTTATAAAATTAGTGCCATTTAAGTCTGTGTGTGTGTGTGTGTGTGTGTGTGTGTGTGTGTGTGTGTGTGTGTGTGTGTGTGTGTGTGTGTGTGTGTGTGTGTGTGTAATTCATCCTTTTTTCCCCCTCATACACCAACCAGCTTGTTAGAAAAGGGATCTGAATGCATGGTCAGAAAATGCATTATTTTCTACAATTTGGACTGTGTTACGTGAGGTAAAGTGCGATACCATATCTTAAACATTTGAGCATCGATTTTTGTGATTTTACATACATGAACATTAAAATATTTGGGGAAAAAAACTAAACATATCCTGAATGCCCTATTGGATATATACAGCTTAGTATTTTTTTAAGGAGCAAGCTATTGTGTAGAAAATAATGTAGTCTATAAAAAGGAATAAAAGGTGCATAAAGAATTGTTTTATAGTCACATAGCGACACCCTGAATTTAAATCAAATTAAACTGAATTCCCAGGATATTTCTACCCCTTCTGATAAAGCACTCTGCTTATGGAGGGAGATGAGAAAAGGGAGTTTTGGTGTTATAACTAGCTTCTCTATATTAAAGTCCTGGAGAGGGATAGAAAAAACTGGTGCATGTTTCTTTTAAAAGCTTAATCAGTAGTACTGGTAATAGCAATTAGATAGCTTAATGGCGCACACATGGTGCTAACATGTCCTAGTTTGTAACATCTGCAGTGGTGTTTTTATTGTCCCCTTCTGCAATTTGTAGTCCCTTGTGGTAAGCTAGAACGTCCGTCTGGTTTGATTATCTATTCTGCTATTTTCAATGTTTGTCACTCATGTATACAAGTTTGCAAAGAAAGAAAGCCTTATCGTCCAAAGCAGATTCACACATCATGCCATGCAGTTGCATGCAAATGAATAAATATTCAGTGTTCTTTCACGCACTGATACATACACACACACACATTGGGAGGTGCTGTCAGGCCGGCATGCTGTGGTTGATGAATGGTAGCGTTGTCACCGCAGTCAGGTTCAGTTCTTTTGTGGTGTATGTTTTATGCCCGTATCTCTGCACAATACAGCCAGACGTCGTCGCTCGATGTGGGGGTGTGTGTTTGTGTTTTCATCTGAGCTTCTCTTTGTTTGTTTGTGCTTGGGCAGAACTATTTAGATCGGAGCACTCATTTCTCCCCATGCTAGCGCCTGTGGCTTTAACCATTTGATCAGATAAGTTGCAATGTTTATATGAATGGGAACCATTTCAGTTACAGCCCCTGCCCACCACACGTTTAGTTTCCAGGGTTGGCAGTGCAGCACTGAAATTAGTCTTCGCTTCGGTGTCCAGAGCTTAATGAATGATGGACTGCTAGGAACCACCCTGATAGCAAAGGCGAACAGAAGCCCACGCACAGGTTCACTCTGTTTGATTAATGAGCATTGAGCAGAAATGCGAGAGCCTCCTCCGGTTCTGTGTGCCTTCTCCCTCAGGACCTTTGTGATGCATATGCTGTGGTCTCCAGATGAAAAAGAGGTGTGAGCAGGGAGAGATAGTGAAAACATCTTGCTTCCCTAATCAATCCTTTTCATAGTTTTTGCTAATTGAGCCCAGTTACTGCTGTATGCACTGATACATGATAAGTGATACTGACTTAGAGACTTGAGTGAGCGGTGCTGAATTCCTTCTCAGTGTTCTCTTAGATCACTGTCAAAAGTCCTTCCCTTCTACCTGTCTGCAGTAAGTGTTTCTTTTCCTGTAGTACCAAAATCCCCATGGGAGTTGAGCGCAAAATGACAAACCGCTTTGACACTGTCAGGTAGGCAAATTTCAAGGATCTTAAGTGAATTACTGCTTATTACTGGTGTAGTCGGGCCTTGTTTACAGCACTGGGAGAATTCTTAAGTTTCTCGGAGTAACTTGAATATATAGGGCCCTGGGGATTCAGAACAGCATAAGTGAAACATCTTTTGACAGCACTACTGATAAGACAAACTAGTATTATATTATTGAGTTCAAATTGAATGGCGTGGCCTCTTAGTGATGTGAGACAGCCATAGAAGTTTGCCTGCAAACTTTATTTATACGTTATATATATTTTACATGTGTTTTCAAAACTCTGCTAGCATGCTTCTCGGGCTGATTTCAAGACATTCGTAATTTCTTCCTATTTTAGTCATTGTTTTCATATCGCTAATTGTCAGCACTGACATTATTGGGTATCTTATTTGGGGCTTTTGTTGAACAAGTAGAAACCAAACTACAGTACACTGGGTTTTTACAGCCTTTAGAGCCATCAGAACTTGTGGAAGATATTTGAATACCAGACTAGCCGTTCTAGGCGCCAGTATGCAAATATTGTAATCAGTATTCAGGTGTTTATTATGCCCTGCATGCACATGAAGTCAGTGAAATCTTATGAAAATTTCAACACGATGATGAGCCAAACGTATTTCTAAACCAACGCCAGAATGCTCAAAGAAACACAAAACCCTGATGACTGAAACCCTGCGGTTGTTATTGAAGATGGCAGTTCAAATGCTTAAAAAGAGTGGACCAAGATCCCTGTACAAGTGTGTTCAACGAACTTGAGAAATCACTCAGTGCTTCATTCTCTCCCAGGTGTCAGAAAATTCATTATACAATGTTCCTGTATGTTAAAGCTCAATATATAAGTGCACTGACTAGAAGGAGATGCAGCAAAATGGGCTTAACGGAAGTACAGAGGAAACAGCAACTAAAGACTTTTGGAGTGAGTGTTCGAACAAAGGAATGCGGCTTGGTAATAAAGCAGTCAATAATACATAATAAGACCAATAAATAATAAGTAACTGTAATTTGCACTGGTATGTATTAAAGGTAATTGCATCTCACTACATTAGGGTAGACAAATAGACATAGACACAAAGTAAGAGAGAGTGAGTTGGAGGTGTTTTCACAGACGTATTTAAGTGCTTTCTTTCTGAAGCTGTCTTCATACGTTTGCCAATCGATTGTTACCTCAAGTTTGCCTTCATTAGTAAAATTGACCGAGAGTCTTTTGAAAGTGTGTGAGTTCCACTGTCTACTTTTTGTTAGATTCTTTTGATGAACAAGGCTTGTAGGAAAGTAAAAAAAAACCTCCAGAAAATTAGAACTTTGCAAATCCATCTCTTCCAGAAGGTTTCCTGCTGCCTTCTATCTACATACACTGACATTTGGCTATGGCAGGAATGCAAAACAGATCATCATTTTTATCCTTCCTGCTGAACTGACCTTGCATATTTGTGACCTGCCCAAGCTTCTTTCTTAAAAAGATAACAATCTGCTTTACAGTTCATGGTTTAACACTGTTATTGTGTTTAACTTGTCTAGGTCCTAGTGAGCACTGATCCATACTTCTGGTTGTAAAATGTCTTTTTTTTTTTTATTATTTATTTTTTTGCTCTTTTTTTTTTTTCTTTTTTCAGCCTGGAACCTCAACTGTTTTTTCTTTCTCACTTTTTTTTAATCTGACCACTGTCTTTTTATGCAATAAAAAAAAGCTTATGTTGTCTGACACTGCACAGGTCATACACATGAACACAGAACAGATTTTTTATAGCATTATAACACTGTCCTACATTTACATTTATGGAAAGTATCATCATATTGTGATAAATGTGGATGGATGACTGTTGCTTTAAAAGGGTGCAGAAAAGAATAGTCAAATACAGAACCTATATGTGTACTTGACTTGTCGTGCCTTAAACCATATCAGTGCAGTTTATATGGAGCTAGAGTGAATAGGGTGGCCAGGGAACTTTCACAGTAACTGTATTAAAGACTGTATCTAATAGATTTACCTATATATGAGAACGTTTTTTATTTTTTTGTTCAGCATCTTTTCTAATGACCACTTCAGAAGTGTCTGTCACATTCAATCCAGAAACACCATAAAGAGACATTTTTGCAGGGTTCAGTTCCTGCTTGATTACATTTTCTGCACTACTGCTGTCCCGCCTTAAGGCATATGTTTAATCACATTTGTAGTTGTGATATTGTTACGGATCTTTTTTTTTTTTGTCAGTTTGGTGGCTCTCAGCAGGGCTTAAATTATGCTGCTCTGGATTCTGACAAGCATTTGAAAGTGAGCAGAGAATATAACAACCAAAAGCAATCAAGCACCCACCAGGTGGGCAAAATCTTCACTTTATATCTATTAAACTTGACATCTCCTAGGCTTTTGTGGGGTTTTTATAGCTTTTACTAAAACTTGTGATTTCTGTCCTAAATTTTCTTTTCCTTATCCTCTAATGCACACCTCCATTTTCTTTAACCTTCACATTTTCATTCTTTTCCTGTAATTGCTCAGTAATGTAACGGCAAAAAGAGAACTTGGGCCAGTCTTTATGCTGATCTCTCTCTCCACTTCTTTCTGATGTTTGTACTCCAAAAAGACAATATGTGTGAAATTTTATCAAAGACATGTTTTGTTTTTTTCTGTTCTATTATAAGAATAACTATAAAAATAGACTTTTAATGTAACTGTGCACAAGAAGGGAATTTATTTTATTTTAGGAAAAATCTAATATGGACTCTGCCAGCTAATTGGCAGCTATCAGTGTAAACCTTTTAGATCCCTTGTGATGATTACTGACGGTAAGAAAGGTTATTTATGGAAAGGATAGCAACAATGGATGGACAGTGGAACCCAGTGAATGCAGATCAATTGAAAAGAGATGAAAAAAGGGAAATGTTGGAGTGCACACTGTCAGATTTTTACACCTTTAAAAAAGAAGCTCATGCCAGATGGGTGAGCAGCTCTGTCGTGGTGAGCAGAACCAGATTAAGGTTACTGTACAGCTTTACATTTCTTGGTTCTTAAGAGCACAAAAGGGATAATTTAATTAGCTTCCGGGGAAGCTTTGGGTCTTTGAGTGACTTGGAGGTCTTTGACTTTTTTATGGTTGCTTTTTCTCAGTGCATTAAATACATTTAGAACTCATTTTAGTTAAGGTGTCAAACACTACCTTATAAACATGCAGGTTGTCTAAACAGATAAAGGAGGTGTGGACAGCCTGCCTTTTTTTAATTTTTTTATAAAGGGCGTGGGAAAATTGATGATAGTCAGAGGCAATGCCAGTTTGTAAAAGCATGCTGATAGAATTAGGGGAGGCATTCTAAAGCTATACAAAGGAATTCACCAGGATAAAGCTTAGATTAACACTATAAAGTAACACTTTCAGTTACTCATTTCCCAGAAATTGGGCGAAATCTTTCATCTACACTGCCAGTAGTGGCACATTGACCTATTTTAACTAGTCCAAATCAGCAAAGCTAGCACTTTCTATAATAAGTTTCTTTACAAGGAAGTGGAGGAGGTTTTTGTGGCAGCATCCTGCTGCTTGGACAGAAACATCAGAGTTAAAGCTCAGTCTTGTTTAACTGGGGTTTATTCCAGCAAGTTTTCATGCTGTTGACACTTGGGATCTAGGCATGTGGGATTGATACCAGTGTCATTGTTCTTAAACTTGCAATGTCCATGGAAAGCTGAGATTCTCTAATTGGCTCCCAGTTTTATAATAATAATGTCCTCTGCTAGGGTGGTAAAGATTTGACTTGGAGTGGCAGTAATGGCTTCAGTAAATGTGTAGGCAGCTGCTCTGCTGTAGTAAGGAGACAGCAGATGGACCTAATGGTATTCCCCATCTGACTGCCCATTTAAAATGGACAACCAAGCACTAGAAAAACCCTCTAACCTCTGGCTGCCACAGGGCAGATTTTGCAACAGCTGAAACCAGAGTCTAATGTGACAGAGCAAGAAAAACACTCCTACACACACTATTTTTTACATGCAGTGCATGTAATAAAGAAAAAGATCTGCTTCTCCTGCATGATTCATACTGTAAACTAAATTAATAGGAAAAATCTCTGCAGCTATCTGTGGTAAGAGATGGTTACTCTGGTTACAAGTGAAAAAAGTTCACAATGTTTAATTGACACTGTGGCAAGTTCATGTGTTTTCGGTTGTATCTTTAACACGCTCTCCTACCAGAAAGAATCATTCAATTATGCTTGTTCTTAGACATTTTCAGCCCTTTTTTAACCTCTTGCACTGTTCTTAACACTTGTTTTGTATTAGCATTGAATGGTCTCTTGAACTATGTAACTGATCACACTTGGTATTCATATACCATCCTAGGTGAACAGCCGAGATGGATAACCATGTCTCAGACGTGTCTCTGCTAATGATGTTTGCATATTGTCAGTATGAGGGTTTCTGAATCTAAAACCATAAATTACAAATTGACACTAAATGAAGATTTTATTATTTATTATTATATATTTAGTTATTGTATATGATTTTAGAATTTATATTTAGCCACTAAATGGTATTTCCTGATTAATCACAGGCACTTAAATTGGTCAATAAAAGCTTTACTCACAATCTCACTCTGCAGTTTGTACAGGATTATTTCATTTTTATTTTGTTAACAATAATAGAAATAGAAAGATTGTTTTATGTGCCTGCTAAATGGATTTTATATGACAGTACTGCAATATTATTTTGTTAATTCATTATGCTGTCCTGTATGCTGCCCTTTCCAAGGCCCAAATACTATTTTAAAGCACGAGTAGACTAATTACATTTTACCACTAGCCTTCATTCATATAGTAGTAAAACAGAGACAAGCATTAGCTGTGACTTTGGCTTAT
>NC_139581.1:10720148-10782648 GCF_946808225.1 Silurus aristotelis | reverse complement strand
AAAGATGGCTACGACAGCCAGAAATATTTTTTTTTTCCCCATGGTGTAGTCATGGAAACCAAAGTCACCAAGAAACAATTCTAACACTGGTGTTGATTGGCTTAACAAAAATCATTTTTAAAAAAATTAAGAGAAGAATTGTGTAGAATCCTGGCATGTGAGGGTGTGGAGGAACACTCAGGGAGACAGGCAGCATATTTACTGAGCGAGTCCACCCTTTCTTTTTAAACTGTAAGATATTCAAGTTCAAGCACTTTTCAGCAATTATTCACCAGTCATTGCTGCTTGGGTTTTTCTCTCTCTCTGGTTACAGCCATTCCAGAAAAGGAAGGGCTAAGTAGACTGGCTGGAACAAGCCACAGGTGAGAATTTTCCATGTTACCTTCCAGTTCTCCCACCTCCTATTCACCAACAGCTGACGCGTAACCATACCATTGATGTCACAAATTGTTTCCTGCATTGATAGACAAACTAGTTTTAGGGGAAAAAAAACAATTGTATTGTTACTATTCTTTATCTTCAAAAGAAAATGGATTCATTTGCATATGTTGACTGTATGCTATTTTTTTATTTCAGCCTAATAAATAGCGTACTTGTTGCCATCTTTTGCTTGAAATGTCCGTAGCGGTTTAAAGTAAGTGAATTGACACATGGATAAGTTGTTTTGAGTCATCTGTGATATAAAAAGAATATAGTATGCAAGAGGTAAAGGTCATGGCAAGTGTAAGGTGTGTGTTGCTATGAAGTGCTTTAGGTTGCCACTGATAGCTAAAGGAAAGAGGCTCATTTGCTATCAGTTACGAGGTGCTATGCACTGGTGTGACGGATTAATAGCCGTCAACACACTTCTTTTCCTGTGGAGTTATATTTACTGTCCTTATCAAAAAATGGAGTTAAACCAGGTAGTAGCAGCAGGCTTTGCCCTTTGGATTGTCTTTCTTTCTTTTCTTTTTTTTTTTTCTTTCCCTTTCTCCTAAGTTGAGCATTAGTACGATAGTGTTATTGTCAGGTAGTAAAAAAAAGTATTGTTTTGAGAATTGGGGTATTCAAGATTAATAAAAATTACAGCCGAGGTATGTAAAGAGTAACCTTAACAAACAAATAAGAATGAATGCAACTGCAAATACAGTAAAAGTACCTAACTAACACACCATAAAAACATTAACTTCTTATTAAACATGGAAAATGTGGCATGCTGAAGGGCAGTTAGGATAAATGGGGTAGGACTCTCTATGGTTTATGCTTTTTTTTTTTTTTGCGCATCTGTGTCATTATCTGTCTTTCTTCTCTTCTCCTTCTCTGCTTGTCAGAGCAGGCCAGGCTGGCTTGTACCTCTTAGCCTCTCCCAGGCCTTGGGCTGAATTGAGTTTCAAACCAGGCTTTTTGTTTGCCTCTTTCATCAGGAGCAACATATAGCCATGGCATAAGGCACCTCTCCAGTGTAACAGGAAGGTTATGAGAAATAGAAGTGGTTAGAGACTTTAACACATTTGGGGGGGGGGGAAACATTAAATAAAAATCAATAGAAAGGAGGTGTGTGCATGTTAGTGTCCACAATACGGATGTTGGAAAGATGTCAAAACCTAGCTGAAACAACTGGCTCAAATCTACAGATAAAACAATGGTTGCTCAAAACACTGCAACTTTTCAGCACAGGGAAATGAACTCTGCTGCTGCCTGCACATCGAACTGCCCATTCAACTGAATGTTTCTGTCATTATATGAGCAGCAAAAGGGCACTGATATGCACTGAGGTTTGAAAAACTTTTGTTGTTAGAGGATTTGGCATTGAAGTCAGGCTGAATTAAAATCTCTGTCCTCCATTTTCGTGTGTTCTGCATTTCTCTGTGGAACTTCATCAGATAATCTTTTACATTGGCAGAAATGGAAAGACAAACATTTCTGAATCCAGACATGGTAATAATCCAAGCAACAACTGTCCCCAGTCTAGCTGGCCATCTGACACAATGATTATTGTGATGGTGCATGGGTGATACATGTGTTGGGGATTATGTTTGTATGCGCCATTTGGTATACTTTAGAAGTGAACTTATATAACGGAAACATAACGCATAAATTCCAATATAGATACATGCCCTGTTTGGTGCTTTTGAAAGCTTTAAAGTCACCAGCAGTGACTTTTTCTGTGATGATAAACTATATTTCAGCCTGGCTGTTCTGGGTAAATTAGAAAATGGAGAAATATACAGCTCAGATTATACAATAATGCTAAATAAAAAACATCCACAACCATATACATGCATTTACGTTGTATCTTTTAGGTAAAAGGATTGCCAGTATATTTTATAGCACTTGCTTGTCAAGTTCATAACTATCTCAGATTATCTAATATTTTTTTTACCCTGTTTCTTAAAGAAATGCTCTAAACTTATAATCACTCAACATGAAATCTATTAGGGTTGAGCAGTGAATTATGTCATGACATCCCATTGATTGCATAATAAGAATGATGTAGGAGAAACTATTGCACTCTATTGCCGAGGTCGGTGCGTTTAAGGTTAAGTCTACCAAGTTTATAGTGCCAATGTGAGAAGTGTAACCCTTAAGTTCAAAAACACATATTTACAATTGTCATCTGTCTCTTTTGTGTCATTTTTACATTTTGTGTGCTCTGTCTGTCTAATTCAATTGTGTTTGGGTGAAATGGGTGTTGAAGTAAATAAACCTAATTTTCATTCATTTTTTGTTATTAGAGACGATTTCTCTCACTGTAATCACAATTTAAACACAACATTCATTGAAGGATTGCTTGGATACACAGTCTAGACTTAAAGATATTAGCCCTGGCCTCGGTTATGATCTTGATTCCACAAAAATCCAAAATAATTCCTCCTAAAATGTTTAACAGTAAATAATCTGTCGTGAATGGCAAAACTAAAACATTGTGATGTCTTTCTTTAAATGCTAGCCTATTTACATCAGCCACCCCTGAACACTTTAGTGACTTGTTTTCACAGTGACTAGCCTGAACACCAGCAATCACCAAGAGATTTTGTTTTAAAGTTTAGGACCACTTTGTTGGCTATAACCTTGTAGTATATAGTTTGTCTCATGTGTATTAGTACCAGTGCTTAATGAATTGCTATGTTCATGAATAAAGGGTCATTTTGTTGTATAAATTACGCCGTGTCTCTCTCCAGTTACACACTCTACAGCTGCACTGAATATTTCATGCCTTCTTTAAAATCCATTCATCTCACTCGTATTCTGTTCCCCTCCCCCATTTACGGCTCGGTCTTTCTCACTAAGCTGAGACCTCTTCTTTTGCAGGAAGTGTTGTCCGTGCAAGGGCTTCGTTCCTTTATTGCCCCTGGCAACACTCTAATGGAGTACAGGTCTCCTGAGAGTGAACACACGAGAGAGTGAGAAAGAGAGAGTGAGGCAGAAATGGAATAAGAGAAAATCCTCCCTCACCACCACATTAGTACTGATTCACTGAAAGGAATGGGCTTTAGAGAAGCATCCATCAAGCTAAAGTGTGTTTGTGCCTCTGTTGCCTTAGTTTGTCATCATCATGATCAGCTTTGGTTAGATTCTTTTATGAAATATAGCATTGCCAAGGACAGGCCGGAAATGGAAGAAGCCATTTAAGAGTTTGAATAGCATCTCATTTTCTGCACTGTATATACTCCAGAAGATAACAGGGAGCAGGTGCTAGCACTTTTTCACCACAAACTGATGACAGGCACAATACCATCATCATTTTATTACAGTGATAGGTTATTGGGGATAATGGTCTAAGCAGAACATTATTACTATATGCTAATATCCTGTTATTCACACAGACCTCTTCAGTACCATTGCAATATATTCCATTGGTCTTACTGATGCGCCACTTGAAGTAGGAAAAAAGAAATTCTTACACTTGTGTTTCTTTGTGGTTATGTTGACTACTGGTATTTTTTTTATTATTTATTTATTTATTTTTTGGGCAGACCTTTAACAAAAATGAATGGTAGTGTTTGGTTTTATTTAGTATCTTATAATATTGGTATCTTATAATATTGGTATAAGTATAGTCCATAAAACGTTTTGTCAGAACTTATTTTGAAGGAGTCCATGCACAGATGCTTTTCTCTCTCTCTCTCTCTCTCTCTCTCTCTCTCTCTCTCTCTCTCTCTCTCTCTCTCTCTCTCTCTCTCTCTCTCTCTCTCTCTCTCTCTCTCTCTCTCTCTCTCTCTCTCTCTCTCTCTCTCTCTCTCTCTCTCTCTATTCAATTATATATTTTTAAACTCTCACCTATTCTGCTTATATGATTTGTGTAAACCAATGTGAAGTGCAAGTACTTGCATGACAAAAGCCTAGAAATTTGTCTTATTGTATTGGCCAGATGGCAGAGATCGTAAGAGTGAATACAGCTGTCCAATTTAACAGCGAAGCAGATTTTCAAATTGTATTACATATTAAACATTGAGGAATAAACTGTGTGCTCCTTATCCATTTAATGCTTTGGTCTGCTTCTTTTAAGTTTGTCTTCTCTTTTTCTCTCTTTACTTATTCAGTCATTCTTGTTGTCCGAGTGCAACATTTACTCATGCAGTATATTTTATCCATCTGTATCATGTCACGAAAAGCACGAAGCTCAAACTCTCACACAGAGTACCCTTATCAAGCTGTCAGAATTTGAATCCGTATGTGAAGTCCAGCTCAGTTATCAAACAGCATGACCTCGATGATGCAGAGTGTAGCGTGTGCAAAAAATCGAGCCCCTGTTCCAATAGCTTCGGCCATTTTAACTTCTCTCATGCACATGTGCAGGCCAGGCTGGAGTGTATGGAATGTGACCTGTGTTTAAGAGCAGTCAAAGGCTCCAAAGGCCATCCGGAGTTGTCTCTATGATCCTCTTTACTGTGTCGTAAACAACAGTTTCCTTTAATAAACCTGATGGAATGCACCGATCCTGCATGAATTATTTTCCCCACTTCAAAATCTTTGCACCTAATAACCCCGATGTCTATTGCTAAGCAAAAACTCTCATGACCCTTATTGCTTGTCATTATGGTTTTCAGCCACATGGCATGTTTGTCCAGAGTCTCTTTATCGGAGGGCACGATCCCAGCCTGAAAAGTGACACACGCCAGTCCCTTTCACTTTGCTGCTCTGCAGGTGAGCTGCAAGTGTTTGCTAGCCCAAAGCTACTCTCATCTATTAGCAAACATGTTTGTGGCTGTTGGACATTCAGAAGGCCTCAGGCCAGCCAGCTGCCTGTCAACTTGTCTTTGGCAGAGGTCAGCCATATCCAAATATGGTTATGGTCACAAACAGACCTAGTCACTGACTGGTGAATAATGATGTGCCTGCTGATTGACAACTTTAGGTTTTGGACTCCCCGGGCTAATACTTCAGTGCAGACTGCTGTGCTGAGCAAAACAAATTTGCTTTAGATTTTAGAGAAGGAAAACGATGAGCATTTTATCAGAGCTATTTTCACAGTCCCAGAGTTTACTATTAAAAATCAATATTCATAGATGAATTCTGTATTGATTCAAATAATTCTGGCAATTTAAGCAAAGATAAATGCAAACAAAGTAGTTGTCGTTCTGTTGTAGCAAGAAGGGCTGTCAGAGGGGTAAATGAATATATTCAGTGCAGCAAAGAAGTTTGACGTCTCAGTAATCAATAATCTGTCAGTGTGAATTTAACAGTTAGAGCTTTTGCAAGTCTTCAAACAATAGATGATTCCTTTTACTAAAGAGTTATAGGTTGTTTTAGATATTTCCTATTATGAAATATTTCCTGACCAGAATTTTCTAGTTTGTTTTATTTTACATTCATTTTTTTGAGTTACAATCATGTAGCATATTTCAAATCGCATAGACATGTACAGTTACCTAATGTTTTACATGTAAATTATACAAAAAATTTTTTTGCAAATATAACATAAAAAAACTTAATTAACTTATGTATATAGATATTAGAGTACATTATATATTCACATAAAATGTTCTATCTAAAGTCGGTCTCACGGTTTACATCATATATTTATTACCTACTGGTACTATATCTGGACATACAGAGCCGAAATAGAGCAATTTGCTATCTAGCGGTATGTCTCTTCAAAGAATAATTTCAAGAGATTCCTGTATTTTTTCCAGTATTTTTAATTATGTAAACAGACCCAGAATATATGTTAATGATTTGCTTTATTTATTTTTTTTTTACTTTCTTAATGTCAGTGTGGCAACAAAACAGAACAAAGGAGCCCAGGCATTGTGTTTAGCAACACATTTTTCTGAGCCTTCCTGTGCATGAACGAGTATGAACATTATGGAAAACCATACAAAATGCTCAACTGGAAATGATCATCCAGATGTGACCGTGCTTGCGTACACTGAACAAGCATTTTTGAACCTCATTTGGGGGTGGTAGATGATTAAGAGGGGTTTCCTAATTTGTCAAATGACTTGCTCTGTTGATTTTGAAGCTGTGATCATTGCATGGATTGTTGCTTTGGCTGCCCTTTTTGCCTGCTCTTATATTTAGAATGGGCTGGCGTGTGTAGGTCTAGAGTATTTTTATTTCCCGAATCTGTCTGGATGATGTAATAATTTCCTCAATGCTTAGTAATTGATAAACATTTCATGGATTATATTTATGGTAGTGTTGCAAAATGAAATGATAGTCATTAATACACAATTGTTCAGCAATATTATGAGCATTTAAGTAGTTTAAATGCACTTTATCTTATAATTTTAAATACAAAAATGTATAATTATACATTTCCAGTAGTTGTAAAATTGGTAGGTATATTTATAAAGTGTTAATACTGTATATGTATAAACGCAATAGTAAGCGGTTTGTTGAACTTTTAGTTTTGCAGTCAGTTCAATTGTATTTTCACACAAATTTGATTTAAATTGTAATCAGAAATTAAATGTCATACTGTGTTTGGTTAGACAGCTGGTTAGACAAGAGAAAGGAGGTTGTTATTTAGCATGTCAGAATCGATAAATGCTGATATTTAGTTAGCCAATTAGAATAACTTTAGCTCCTCACACCAGTGACAGTGGTTTATTCTTAATTCGTTAAGTAAGTCAAAATTTGTGATGACAATTAAAATGATTTATGAAATGCAGTCTCTGTTTGGAACAGAAGTGGGTCATGTTGTGTAGGGGGAAGGAGAAAATGGGCACTGATATGATTTGTGGTCTCAGTGGCAGAAGGCTATTGAGCTGAACAGATTTAAATTTTAACCTGCTGTGTTCCTTTTTCTGTTACCAGAGCACAAATAGGTTAGCGTTCAGGGGGAAAAAAAGAAACCTCCAAATGGCAGCTAAAGAATTATACAAGGACCAGCCATTATTATAACAGGGCAAACACTGACTGATTATTTGGAGTACTGTGCATTTTCACAAGTGGTAAATGTCAGCAGTCACTTTCATAAAGGTTTTTTTTTTCCACCTGCATTCTTCAGATAACAGTAGATTGACCCGCCCTTCATACTGCACCACATAGAAGCTAACTCTCCTTTATTCTCCCGGGAGTGGGTGGAGGCAGTAGAAGTGCAGTTACAAGCCTTTCAGTTGTAGATCTGCAGGTGAGGCCACAAAAGCTCACTTTCTGTTTGCTCAGTGCTCATTGATTGCTGGGTAATCACACAGCAGCAAATGCCTGGTAAAAAGCTTTGCTGGGAGGCCTATATGAATAAACCATGACTCCCTTTGCCTTATCACAAATCTGGAATTGACCTGCAGATTGCTAGTAATGAGCCGAGTGCTGTTGCAGGGCTTGTCAACATTCCACATGATGTTTGCTGCAATTCTTTGGTTCACGATAAATACCACAATTCAGAATTGCGCCTTTTGATATAGAATTTCCTTTGTGTTGCTCTGAAATGCTGGATTTAAATAGCAAAGTCTAAGCTGAATACAAAATTTGTTATAACATAAAGAATTAAAGCAGGGTTCCAAAAGTGTAATTCCCAGCATGTTTGTTATTGATTTTTGATGATTATTTTTCATTGAATGTCTTTTTTAAAAATATAAATGAATGATCATGGCACAGAGTTCTGTATTGTGTAATTTCTGAACCATTAGTTTGAAAACAGTATTAATGATCTACAGTGACTTTGACCAAATATTGACAGGGTATATGTCCTTGATTCTGTGTCACTATTTTCAGTGATTGTGCATGTTGTCTATGGTTTTTAGCTTCTCATTGAGCTGGCAGGCAGTTGTGATTTTAGACATTGTATAACATTTACATTCTTTGGCAGACGCCCATATCCAGTGCGACTTACAATTATCCCATTCATGATACAGTTGAGGGTTAAGAGCCTTGCTTAAGGGGCTACAGTGCCAACTTAAGCGTGGTGGGATCTTAACTCATGACCTCATCAGAAGTCAAACATCTTAACCACTGGGTTGCGTCTTCCCTCGTATAATCGTACACCCCATATAACCCCTCTATAACAGCCTTTTCACACAGACATGAAACACAAACCTTTTCCACACAATAAAAGAATCAAACAGGGATTTATTTGAGCATCAGTAATTCTGTGCATTAACAATGGGTATTAAATTTTTTGTAACGCTCTTTATTTGAGATGTCGAAGTTCGGGTCAAGTCATGGACCGCCAAAGCAAAAACTGTCAGCAGTCTGTAAGTCTTGTATCTGTACACAAAGAAGGCTATGATGAACAGCATGGGGACTATTAAAATGTTGCTCAAAGTAAACCATGTTAGTGCTGAGCTGGACAAAACCTGGAAAAACTAAACTCCAGTGCAACATTATGGCTTCATGTAATTAAAATTAAGCTCTGTAGACAATAAGAAAAGTTTAGAAATAGGCAAAACAAACACCCATTTTTCCACAGAGTCGCTTGTTTTTGGGTATTTTGTCTATTTTTAGAGAGAGAGAGAGCATGCAACACACTCAGTAGCACATTCGGCTTGCTTACAGTCAATATAATCTCCACAGCGCAGATTTTTTTTTATTCTTTTTTTTTTTTGGAACTTGAAAAAGCAGGTACTGCACCCTTTTCAAGAATTGGGTGCGTCATAATGTACCATATATATTTTTTTATTTGTTTACTTAAGAGAAGAACGATCATCTTATCTTCATTGTTCTAGTCTTTGGTGCCATTTATTTCAAAAGACAAAAATCAGATCATGATTGTTGTAAAAGGATATTTAAAAAAAAATCTTCATTCTCTAAAATGCTTACTGTTGCTAGTAGTTTAAGAAAATAAGTTTCATTCAATTTATATTAATTTCAGTTTTATAATATTTAAGGGTTTGCAGATACTTTGGGTTACTTGTTTACTTATTTAAACAACCTTGGCTGACAATGGTTGAAAAATAGTTTTTTTTTTTTTTTTTTTATATAAATGTTTTGTATTCTTATAATAATTATTTATTTAGTTTGTATTATTATATTAAGATAATGGATTAATAGCAATTATCATAAAGACAGGATGAATAAAAACTATACTCATACATTCTCATTTATTCTTTTTTTCTTCCAGGACAATTTTCAAGCTGGACAAACCCAAGACCCTGCTTGTGCCACAGAACCATTAAGAAGAGATGTGCTGGAATAGTTCTGCCTCAATTACACCTTTCTAGATCGGATTCTACTTCTCCCCTTTCTTCCAAACAACCACAGGCCATATGCCTTTTTGCCCTACAAAGATTTTCCATTTTGAGATTTTTCTGCTAATTGCACAAATAATGCTGTATTCAAGAGTTGATCACTACAACCATTGATTACATTATCCCCAACCTTAAACAATTAGCAAGTTGAGGACCTTTTAAAGTCCTGAATGTGCTTGGATAAAATAGCAACCCAGTAGCTTTCCAATTAGAGCTTCTGGGAATGGCAAGATGAGTGACTTCAAACGATAATGATGGCAAAAAAACAAGATGCCCGGGCACCAACCTACAACCTGGTTGTAGTAGGTTTGTCCGGTACTGAAAAAGAGAAAGGGCAGTGTGGGGTAGGGAAGTCCTGCCTTTGTAACCGCTTTGTACGCCCCAGCGCTGATGATTTTTATTTGGATCATACCTCTGTTCTGAGCACTAGTGACTTTGGTGGTCGAGTAGTAAACAATGACCACTTTTTGTTCTGGGGTGAGGCATCACGAACATTGGAGGAGGGACCAGAATGCCGAATGCACGTGGTGGAGCAGACTGAGTTTATTGATGACCAAACGTTTCAGCCACATCGAAGCACTGCACTGCAGCCTTACATTAAGCGGGCAGCTTCCAACAAACTGGCCTCAGCTGAAAAGCTTATGTATTTCTGTACTGATCAGCTCGGTCTTGAGCAAGATTTTGAGCAAAAACAAATGCCTGAAGGAAAGCTTCTTGTGGATGGGTTCCTACTTTGTGTTGATGTAAGCAGGGGAATGAACCGTAATTTTGATGACCAGATAAAGTTTGTTACCAACTTGTACAACCATTTAGCAAAGACTAAGAAACCAGTTGTACTTGTATTGACCAAGTGTGATGAGGGAGTTGAACGATATATAAAGGACTCTCACACCTTTGCTGTAAACAAGAAAAATTTGCAGGTAGTTGAGACGTCTGCACGCTCTAATGTCAATGTTGACCTTGCCTTCCTCACCCTAGTGCAGGTGATAGATAAGAGTCGAGGAAAACCGAAGATCATACCCTACTTTGAGGCTCTGAAGCAGCAGAGTCAGCAAATAGCATCTGCTAAAGACCGCTACGAGTGGCTTGTCAGTTCCATCGTGAAGAACCACAATGAAACATGGCCCAACATCAACTGCAGAATGCAGACATACCCTGAATACAAAGATTATGTCTTCCTTGAGGGTACTTCCAAAGCCAAGAAATTGTTTCAACAACATGTGCACAGGCTCAAACAGGATCACATAGAAAGACGGCGCAGAGTTTATTTAAGTACACTTCCACAGGCCCTGTGTACTTTGGTACCAGATTTAGAGGAGATTGACCACTTAAGCTGGTCAGGGGTACAGAAGGTTCTGGAGACAAAGCGTGGGTTCTCACAGTGGTTTGTTATATTAGATGACACACCATGGGAAACCACACCACATATAGACAATATGAATGACGAGCGTATACCCCAGGATCTTTTGGAAACACCAGCTGCAGAAGTCCTCTATGAAAGTCATTTAGTGCATCTGAGAAATGAGAGAAAACGAGCAGAAATGCGTCGAGAATTCAAAGAGAAACTGGTTGCGTCACCATTTGTCACTCCTGGCAAGCCTTGGGAGGAGGCCCGCAGCTTTATAATGAATGAAGAGTTTTACCAGTGGCTGGAGGAATCCGAGTACCTAGATATCTACAACAAGCATCAGAAGGAGATTATTGACCAAGCCAAAGAGGACTTCCAAGAGCTTTTGCTCGAGTACTCTGAGCTGTTCTATGAGCTTGAGGTGGATGCTAAACCCAGTAAAGAAAAAATGGGTGCCATTCAAGAGGTTCTTGGAGAGGAACAGAGATTTAAAGCTCTCAAAAAACTTCAAGCAGAGAGGGATGCTCTAGTACTTAAGCATATTCATTTTGTCTACCACCCAACAAAGGAAACTTGCCCAAATAATCCTTACTGTGTGGACAGCAAGATTGAGCAAATTTTAGCCACTAGATTTCCTACTCGGTATGCATTTGATGGCACTTTAAAGTCCCAGTATGGTGAGGGAAAAGTAGATAGAATCAATCTTGTTATCCTTGGAAAAGATGGACTTGCTAGAGAATTGGCCAATGAGGTCAGAGCAGTGTGCACCAGTGATGACCGATATACACTGGATGGAAGAGTATATGAGCTCGCTCTGCGTCCTATTGAAGGCAATGTGCGTTTACCAGTTAACTCTTTTCACACACCTACTTTTACCCCACATGGATGCCTCTGTCTCTACAACTCTAAAGAATCTTTGTCCTACATAGTTGAAAGCATTGAGAAACTTCGGGAATCAACCATTGGTCGAAGGGATAACTTATATAGCTTAGCACAGCTCCCCATGTCACTCCTGTTAGTCACCAAGAGGGGCGTTGGATCAATTGGGGATATTGGGGGAGAAACTGCACAAAGTTTAATAATTCAAGGGCAACAGGTTGCTGGGAAACTTCAGTGCACTTACTTGGATCCTGCTTCCCCAGGTGCAGGATATGCTCGCAATCTAAATGAAAAGCAGATCAACCAAGTTCTGAAAAGCCTTGTGGATTTACAGAAACCCACTCGCAGTCTTGTAAACAGCTCCCCTCCATTGCAGAGTCCACGTTCTCGTTTTAGAGACTCTCATACTCAACAGGCTTTAGATGCTGATTTACATGTTGTTATGTGCATTATGTGTGGAGACACTTATGATGTGGACCAACTTTTATCACCATTCTTACATTCTCAATACTGTAGGCCCTCTGCCAACCTATCTAGTGGGACATCAGTGTTGTTAGACCTTACTATTGGTAGCCAAAGGCAAACTGTTGACCTAGCTGTTCTATCATATCATTCTACCTTTTCTTTACGCAAGAGCCGTTTAGTACATGGATACATTGCTGTATACTCAGCTAAACGCAAGGCTTCCATGGAAACGCTTTGTGCCTTCCTTTGTGAAGTGCAAGACATCATACCTGTGCAGCTGCTGGCAGTTGGGGAGAGTCAAACAGAGCTAACAGAATCTGAAGTAGCTCGTGATCAACTGGTCGAAGGGGATGACTTGGCTCGTGAAATTGAGGGCCGTTTTAGTTCTGTTGTCTGTGGACCAGGTGGGGTAGTAGGTGGTTTGCATCGAATAGATCTCTTTCAGCCTTTTTTAAAGGATGTAGCTGAAAAAAAGACTATAATAGAGGCTACCCATACATATGACAATGTAGCAGAGGCCTGCAGTACCAATGAAAGTGTCCATTCACCTCGTTGTGAGTCACCAAGCATCCCTTTGCTAGACTCTGAAGATGATGTTGATCCCTCACCACCTCACCTCGTCTACAGGGAGGATAGCACTTTGACTCATGGATTTAAGTTTGCTGATCCTGACAGTAGTGATACCTTCAGCGTTATTTCTGAAATCAGCACCTTTGAAAGCAAGCTTAACAACAAATTTGCACCACAGGTGCGACCCAAGCCTGCAGTTACATTTGGGAAAGGTAGTCTTGGCTCCTACATGGACCATGGAGGAACCAGACGCTCAGTACCTTCAGTCACATGGCCACCAAGCAGTGATGGTGGATATGATCCTTCTGATTATTCTGAGCCAGTAGATGCTGTACCCAAGCCCCGCCCCACAGAAAAGGAAAACATCTACTCAGTTCCACATGATAGCACACAGGGTAAAATCATTACCATTCGCAATGCAAACAAGAGCCATTCTAATGGTGGGGGCAATGGCTCAGACAGTGAGGCAGACAGCAGTTCACTAGAGCGCAGACGCAAGTTGTCTTCTATTGGAGTTAAGCCACGATTATACCGTGATTGCTCTAAACGGCTGGGCAAGTTCAGTAATTTCCGCACAAGTTTCATTGGCAGTGATGATGAGCTTGGAGGTCCAATCAAAACCAAAGATGATGAGATAGGAATACAGAAAGGGGACAATTCTCTGAATGAAGAGGGTGAGGACCCTAAGAGAAACAAAATATTAAGGAGTCTTCGCAGAACTGGCAAGGTAAGATTCAACCTGCATATGTTTCTTATATTTTTTATTTTTGAATAGCTATACGAGTTCTGCATGTTAGTGTAATGAAGCTATAGACAGTATTAGCTTTCATTTTTCTGTACATTGAGGAAATCTATTTTGTAGCATTAAAATGGCATTTCTAGTACCAGCCTTTTGATTTGTTCCATATGTTCTCCTTAATGTAAGCTTCTTTTCAAAAACATTACTATTCTGGATTTGATTGAATCAAAAGCTAAATGTTCCCCCTTTTCCTCAAGAATTTTGATATAGATATGAACTAATACTGACCGTATGCTTGAATTAAAAGGCATTACTTTCTCTCATTACCTTATTCACAAGGATATGATGTATAGTGTTCAGGTTGTAAAGCCTTTTAGCTAAAAAAAAAAATTAATTTGAATAATACAAAATACATACAAATTTAGATTTAGGGTCTCTGGTTTCATGATCGGATGGTGTTTGTTAACAGGTCAGTGAAAAAAAAATTATTTGGTAATTAATTTGACACTAAATCTTTAGTTAAATTATAGTTGCCTAGTGTTTAAATACCAAAATAATCACATTTATAAAAAGGTTACATGCCCCAAAAAATGCTGCCATCAAAAAAAAAAAAAAAAAAAAAACTTTTAATTTGAGTTTACAATTAATAGTTGTATTAATAGTTTACTATTAACATTGTGTTAAAATAAAGTGCAAATTTTAACATATCAATAATCCTAATACTTTGCTTTATGTCGGATCTTAAAGCTATGCTAATGAGGACAGCTAGATGTTTAACTCTCTGCTTTTCAAATGCAGCTTCAGAAGTGTAATCAACAATGCCAATCTCTGTTGACTAAGTTTCTCTCTCTTTTTCTCTTTCTTTTTCTTCCACCCTTTTTCTCAATTTTGTGGAGAGCATTGTGCGCCATTAGCAGGAATCATGTTCAGATGGGAAGTGACTGATAGCTGATAGGTCTGGCCAAACGCATTATAGGTTATATAGTTACAGGACCATATTATAACAGTTACAATGAGCCTACATTTTATACAGACACATTCCCCTTTTTCAAAAATTAAGGAGTAAAATTTTGTTCTAAACATTCAGACAGGCTTATTTAAAAGCTTTATTGGCATGTTTTTTTTTAATGAATTTACAGTATATTTGTTTAAGATGTTAATTGTAGGTTTATTTACTGTTCCACTATGTATTTTTTTTAATGCCATAAATGATTTTAGGATCAAATATTTAATAACTATTTTCTCTCTCTCTCACTCTCTCGCTCATGTACGCACACGCACACTCACACTGTAGCTTTATCCTGGATTAAAGCAAAGCTTTGGACTATGTTCTAATCACAAATTACAAAACCTGAAGCTGTAGCCTAAAAGTTTTCCCAAAAGTTACCTAACGAAGCCAGCTGCTTTTTTTAAATGCCTCTAGGGTAGGACACATTTGAATTCTAGATTTGGTTTGATTGTCTTTAAGATCATTTAAGAAGACAAAATTTAAGAAGACAAAATTTGGATGCAAACTATTTCAAGTATTACTCTAATGTACAGACGCTCTTCACTTTCGCAGATACGAACAAACCTGTCCTCAAAGTGAAATTTGTTCGGAGTAAAAAAATATTGAAACGGAGGAGAGCCGCCGCTAGCTAGTCGCCGACTGTAAGAGTCCACATGATGCGCACTGGACTAGAGTGAATTAATGTATTTATTTTTTTTATTCATTTTTGTTTTTTTTTATTACTTAATACAAAATATTGTATACAGTATTTCGATTATTTCGAATTGTTTTAGTATATTTTATAGTATTTATAGCTCTTACATCATTAGGAAATATGCATAGTCAATAATGAACACAGTAACAACTTAAGAACAAATTTATGGTACGAAAGTTGATTCGGAGCATCTCTTTTCTGGGTTTTGACACGTCAGTAGATGCAGTCATATCTTTTGGGTTTTCTAAATGAAATGGCAAATATTTATTTTGCCATGAGGAAAGATGACCATGTGAGGGTTAAGAACATTTTCCAATCCTCTTTATTTCTGCTTTGTTCAAGTTATAATTGAGCTGCTGTTTAAATTGCATTTTTTGCATCAATACCCTTTGAAAAAAAGGCCAGTAGCCTCAAGGAGCTGTACTGGTTTAAACCATTCAGGCATCCCCTTCAGCCTTTTCTCTATTTGGTTGTCATCACACATACATCGCTCTCGCTCTCGCTCGCTCTCTCTCTCTCTCTTTCTTTTTTTTTTTCTCTCCTCCTTTCTTTTTAATCTCTCTCCTGATAGGCTGAAAATGTTTGCTTTTTTTCTTGCTCTCTTTTAAATCTCCTCACCCAACCAGGGGAATGTTTTAAATTCCTGCATCTCCTTGTTCCACACTAATGCCCTATTAGTATGGCTACAGCAGAGAGAGCTTGAGAATGAACTTCCTCACCTCTGCAGGAATTTATTCATAACTAAATTTCTCTTGCCAGATTTGTCTGTCTCTTGTCTGTGTTATTAATGGTCTTGTCACAATGCTTTCAATATTAGTCTTCTATAAGCACACTTTTACTAGGGCTACATGATATGGACAAAAACATATGCATAGCTGAAAATTAATGCTCAAAGCAAAAAAAAAAAAAAGCAAATGAGTTTTTTGAACATTAAATAAAAAGACACCAACAGGTTGAGACTTTGTTTAAATCCCTAAGACATGTAGTTGGGCAAATCTCAAATCTTTAGCAATTTACTATTTATATATTGGGTAGAAAATTGTGTTATTCATCCTTTGGTTGTGTAAGATATTTAAAATTCAGCCACTGTAGAGAAAAAAACATGGAAAAGCAGGTAAATGTATATAGGCTATGTACACATTTACTCTAGAAAGAGCAGAATGTACTCTCCACTGCTCTACTCAATACTTTATTTGTTTTATTTTTTTTACTCGAGATTCTTATTTAAATAGAACAGAGATTTTCATCTTTCAAACCAATCTTCAGACATGTCCCCATTTTTCAGTACCAATTCTTTCTCATACTTGTTCCTATTACTCATTTTTTCCCACAACATCTGACCTTGCAGCAATCATCTTTTTGTGATTCTCTAAGCAAATAATAGTGTATTTGGCTGATCATGTATGGGTCAAACTTTGAGGTCTTACCCTAATGTATTATTAAACCATGGTGCCAGTAGTGCTGCCACTGTGTCAGAATGACAACAATGCCTCTATAAGACAAAGGAACTACAATCTTGGAAAGTTCAAGTTCATAAATGTATAAAAAAGCTTACATATGCAACTAAGGTGAATGGTGACAGCAGAAGATTTACTTATTTAATCATGATGTTTTTTTCTCAGTTTTTCAGATTATTGAGGGTAAATTAAAAAAAACTGTGAAAGATTATTTTCTACTCTTTCTGAAGTACTATCTCTTGCTCTGTAACTGTGCCTGGCTTGATGAGCCACCTACAACTCAAGTTGTATGGATAATCACACTAATTGTATGTTGTGGAACTTTTTCAATATTTGTCTATTCAACAATATTTTATTTTTATACTATATATTTACATTTATACTATACTTTATATATGGTACTCCATTCAGTTTGCTAAATGATTTAGTTGGGTCTACATCTGGCCTATGGCTTACTAGTTGACAACTCCTTTTGGCTTGGAGTTGCCGCAGTTATTTTACTGTTCTCTTAAAATGCGATAGTGAGATGGACTGACTTCACAGACCACTAGAGGAAACAGAGTGGATAAAGTGCTCTATGATGGTCCATATGAAAATAGATTAATGGCCCTAATCGTTGATGGTGTAGGTTGGCTGTTTTCCGTTCACAGCACAGTTGTTGAGCAGAAGATATCCAGTGAAGACTGTTAATGCAGGTTCTGGCTTGATAAGAATCAGGCTGTCTTTGCTCTGTCCTCTCCTCTTCCATGGACTGACAGTGCTGCAGACACAGTGTGATTCTTTATTTGCAAAGCTTTCAGAGGACAAAGGGAGAACTGAACTTTCAGTGTGCTTCTCTACAGAACATCAACTTATTAGATACACACAATGAACTGACATAGCTGGATTGGTTCACTTATGTCGCTCAGTTATCAGTGTACTCTGACTGTTTCCAAATTATTCTCTAGTTACTATAAGCAAACTGTTATGTTGTAATGTACAAAAACATAGTGGAGATTTTTCAATCCAGTCACATAGTACATTTACAGCATTTGACAGACACCCTTATCCAGAGCGATGAACAAATGCTTCCAAGTCTTTATCGATGAACAAATCAACACTGGTTCACTAGGTTGCAGACTTTGGGTACCGATGTCATAGGTTAAAAATATAATTGTAGGTAAATTCGTTGTTGATTATTTATTTTTATTTATTTTATTTTTTTTCCTAATATCGTGTGTGTGTGTGTGTGTGTGTGTTTTATTTCTATCACCAGACATTGTAACATTGTAATAAATATGTTGGTAATAAAGTAAAAAAATCTAAGCATTTAGAATACATATATGTATTTTCTATTTCTATTACTTTTAATCAGTCTGGTACTATCAGTTTTTATAACATTTAAAAACATTGACATTTTATGACATTAATGACCTTTAAATAAAAAAAAAAAAAAAAAACAGCTTGATTGTTGTCAGATCAACCTTCAGTTTTGTGTTGTGAGGATGTAGATCGTCGACTGCCGTGACAACAGATCCTCACATAAAATTGTGAAAAAAACAGCATCAGCTTATAAACTAAGATGGTGTCAATATATATTCGATTAGTATCAAGTATTACTCGGAGCACTACAAATTATGGGGGGGGGGGAAACCTGCATTGGTGGGTCAATACTTTATCAATGTATAAATGTATGTCCTGCCCAGCAAAACTCCCAGAAACAATTTGCTGTTGAACTGAAGTCCATATTGGTTAAAGATGCAGTGCTAAGTTTCTGCTCTGCATTTGTACAACTGGTAACTGATCTCCTTTTCAAAAATTTTATGTTCTGTAATGCTTGAAAAGTGCAGCTAAAAACGGTAGGAAAAGGTGAATACTGGTGATACAGGACATGTTTGAAATAAAAGATCCTGCTTTTTTGTACCTTTTGTGTCATGAGAGATGAGTAATTTTTGTCGAGTTTGCTTTGTGCTCATACACTTATAGACATTTCTCTCCCTTTAATGTTTTGCAGAAAACAAGACCAAAACCACGCCAGTCCTTTTCAAAACCACCGGAGAGTAACTACTTTGGTGTGCCTTTGGCCAACGTGGTCACGCCCGACCGTCCCATCCCGCTGTTCATTGAGAAGTGCATCCGATACATTGAGGCGACTGGTGAGCCCTGTTTATCCCCTCACAGCAACCACAAACAACAGGCTAGATCACATCACTCATACTGACAGCATGAAGATTAAACTGCAAAGATGGAACTTGTAAGAAACAGGAGGATTTTCCCTCATTGCTCAACCGAGCATGTTATTTAGAGTGCATTTATCTTAATACGTTAAAATGTGACAACCCTATAAGAAATGTCTCAAGGTGCTGATTTACGAGCAGCTCTGTCTTGTCCAGGCAGAAAGGTCTTGATCAGAGATTAGCACTCTTTCTGATTAGGTAAAGGCTGCCAAGTTTAGTGAGATGGTGTGACACAGCAGATGGTGTTGAAACTCCATTCAGGCAATCTGATGGAGATGAGTATACAGTGCTTGTGGGACCATTACTTTATGGATAACAATGTTTGCATGTAATTTCATTTCCTCCTCATTGATCTTTCAGTGTCAGGTTTCTTATAGAAGTCATTTTGTCTTTCCATTCACCTGTTAATAGCTGTTTTTCTTCCTGTCTATTATGTCATGTCATTTCATAGTATATATTTTAATGTTCTTTTATTTATTTCCTTCCTTTTTTTCTTTGTATCTGTTTACCTATTCTTCAGATTGCTAATGATTTCAGTGAGCCAAAGCAGCCTCAGATGTGCTTTTTGCATGACAGATATTCAGAAATTTGCCAGTTACAATCTCATTGGCTATCCGCACCTCCATGTGTATGCACTTCCATGCGCCAGCTTTATCAGTCCCTTGGGGAACTTTGAACATTGTGAAAACAAGCTTTTTTAGAACAAGATAAAGAGACTGAAAAAGCGTGCTGTGCTCACCATAGCCTCAGACACTCCAAGTCTGGTTTGAGAGACTGAAGGCTCGTTCAAACAGTCATGCGTCTTATCTCAGAACAAATACCTTTCCTTTAAAAACCATTTAAAATTAGGGTTAGGGTTGGCAACATTGCCAAATCATTTTTTAAATATTCATAGTAAATTCATATAAGCCCATTGGTACTGCTGCCAGCAGTAGGACTTTTACGACTTTAGTACTAAATAGTAGCTTTAGGAGCTATCCATATTTGTTAGCAAGGTAGCTAATCTTAGTTTTAGCATTATTGAAATGCACTTTAAGCCAAACACTACTGAGCCAGCTTACATTATATTTTGTAAATATGTTGCAAAGACCACTAACATGCTAAATAACATTAGGTCAATTATTATATTGTGTAAACCAGTAACCATGTTTCTAACAGGCTTATTGTCCGTAGGCCAACTATTATATTGTGTTAACCAGTAGAAGAACATTAGCATGTTGGATAACAAGTATTATACTGTGTAAATGTGTAACAATGTTTTCTAACAAGTGTTAGCCTTCATGATTCTAGATTAATAGTTAAATCAATTATATGCTGTTTGTTCAGTCCCAATGTTTCAAGTAATGTTAAACAAATGATTGTAATCACAGCCGGCTTAATGTGCCATGATGTACAAAATGCTGGTGTAAAACGGATAATCAATCACTTACACTTTGCAGATGTTTTGCATACGTGTCACCTCCAGTGAGAATTCAAGATAATAGCAAGCCATGATGTTTCCAGATGTTTGTGAGTGTTATTTGTTGTGAGCCTCTATCACAATCAGCATCTCTTTTGTCATGCAGACTGCAGCCTTTGGTTGGTCTGTCTTTGAAATATCGTCCTTCTGTGAAAGCATGTTTAACGAACATACTGAGGGATAAAACTACCAGCAACAGTGAAAGCCTTTCATCAATCAGTTAGTTTAGCAATGCTGTGTTTCTGTATCTTTTGGTGTGGGATGTACATGTGTTAATCGCATCTGTGTGTGCGGCCAGCAGAGATTAACACATGTACATCCCGAACCAAAAGATACAGAAACACAGCATTGCTAAACTAACTGATTGATGAAAGGCTTGCTGGTATCGCATCTGTGTGTGCGGCCAGCAGAGATTTAAATTGGGTCAGTCCCGTTAGCTTGGTTAGCTTGCAGGGATTAGTGTTTTCTAGGGGGATTGAGTTTATTGGTGCATATTCGTGCCTGTAGTGTAATTGTCTGTGTTGGAGGAACAGATAGCATTTCCTTTGGAAAAGCAGATGTCTAGTACAATCTAAAATTATGTAGTAAACGGTGAGCCATTCTCAAATACTGTTCCTTAGTGTTTTTGTGAACTGAAGTCTGGTGTATAGACTAGTTTGAATGTTGGTATTGTCTGTGAATGTAAAACCCCACCCTTTGGACAAAGTGTTTTTAAAACTGGAGGGGGGGCATTATGAAGTTTTGAGGTGATTTTGTTTCTCTCTCTTGTAGTCATGCGTGTGTGTGTTTCTGCAATAGCAGCGGGATGCTGAGCGGTGCGCTGTAATTTTCTGCTCAATAGCTTCCTAGTAGAGATCAATATCTGAGAGCTGGAAATAAGACCAATCTCTGGTTGCAGTTCATTTCTGGAGTCTTAGGGTGGAGCCCACTGCTGCAGCTGCCCACACTCTGATGCACTGATGGTTAAGATAGTGACACTTACTTAAACACACTTCCCTGCCTTCTTAATTACACATCTACATATCACTGCAAGCTATTTAGATGCAAGATTACATTCTTCTGTTGCACCTCAGTGACTGTGACAGAAGCAGACATCCTTTTGGTGTTTGTGAAATGTAAATTCATGCATATCAAAATGAATATATGTATAAACAAAAAAAACAAAGTGTTGAATGGGGAATTTGCTATGAAGCTATTTCAATGAAAAGCTGTCCTATGAATTTTTGGTTTATATGGTTAGATATAATTCGGAAGGTCCCCTGGTGGTCTAGTGGTTAAGATGCAGCGCTCCCACCGCTGCGACCCGGGTTCGATTCCCGGTCAGGGAACCATCCCCAGCCACTCTTAGTGCCGGTCCCAAGCCCGGATAAATTGGGGAGGGTTGCGTTAGGAAGGGCATCCAGCGTAAAACATGTGCCAAATCAAACGTGCGGAGGATCCGCTGTGGCGACCCCTAACGGGAGAAGCCGAAAAGAAAGTTTTTTTTTTTTTATGGTTAGATATAATTCGGACCCTTCCAAAATAGCTAATTACAGAGAACTAAAATAAGATAATGATTAATGTCCATTTAGTTCTATTGCCCCTCTCTGAGAGCTTTATTATCCTTTGTTAATGATTTGGAATTTGTAGCCAGATGTGCTTAGTCACAGATACACATACAGTCAACACACACCAGCATGGTGTCTTGTTCATTTCATAATGAAAGTAAGCACAGGCCCTGATTATGACACATTACTTTACCCTAAGATATGATTTTTCATGGAAATGTACTTAAACCACTTAAAACCCAATATGGCATACCTGTTTTACATGTTAGAAGCATACTTGTAAAGGGAAATTGTTGTGTGTTTATAGGAGAATAATATTTATTTATTTTTATTTTTATTTATGCCTCTCTCATTTATACTAATTCTTTGTAACCCTGTCCTGCTTTAAATTTTTCTCCTTTCATTTCTTCTTTTCTTTTCTTTTTTACATGTCTTTCAATTAACATGTTCTAGCATGTCTGGACTTGATTTATGCAGTCTGAATTTATTCAGCATGGTGAACTTGTTACTAATAGGAATGCTACCCAGAGAGAGTATACCATTTAGACCCTGTTTTAGACTGTGTGCACCTCAGATGTTCAAATTAGAAGTGGCCAGTTGTAAATAACGGCCTGGACACAGCAAACCTTTAGACCTGGTAGTCAGTATAGCCACGTAACTGCTCTTATCATTTTCTCCATTCTAAGACTTTTAAGAAAAATTAATAATTAAAAAAAATAATCATCCAAAAAAAAGGCTTGACAGCTTGTTGCAATGTAATACCAGATACCGGACTACTCAAATAGTGCATTACACATAATAAGGTATTTTATGTTTATATTTTTATTAGTTTTTTTTGTTCTAAATAAACCATTGTGATACATGAGATTGAGATGGAATTATAATTATATAGTTTGTAATTAAATCTTTCATCTTCAGCCTTCGAGATTCACATTATTAGATCAGTGAATATATATAATCATGCCAAATGTTAGTACACACAAAAATCTGTATATTCACTGCATAAGATATTTTCATGTAGTGGTACGCTAGAATCTGTAAAGTGCACTATATTGCCATAGAATTTAATTTGTGATTCAGCCACTAAAACACTATTATGTAATTAAGGAAAAAGGAAAATGTCAAAAACTGAGTGGCCAGCAACATTATATGCTAAATCCAGTCTCAGGGGACACAATTGCTGCACATGAAAATACCAGGAGTAAATACCTCTCAGCTGCCTACTTGTGATTTAATATCAGCTCTGAACAGGGCCATAGATGAATAATGAATTACAGTAAAGGCTGGCACTGTGGCAACAGGAGGTAGAAAAGTAGTGCACACTTATGTCTGAAGGAGTGGCATATGCTTGAGTGTGCTTATAAAGAGATTTCCCGGTTCAGATATGGTGTAACACATTGCTGAATTATCAGCTTCTGCTTAGCGATACTGCTGGAATGCCATGTATACTGCATAGCTCAGGGAGGATATGCATAACATGGCCACAGGAAATGACCTCGCTTTGGGGAATATATGTGCTGCTCAGGAAGCTGTGCATCAGTGGTGCTAAGGGCATTGTGAGCTTTTGACCCCTGTGCTTTGCCCCCTGTGTGAGCGAAGAGACTTCTCCTTCTGTCTCCCTGTAACCTTTCATTCACTGATATTTCAAGAATAATGGAGGGTTGATTTTGACACACACACTCACAAAAAGAGAGTGAGAGAGTGAGAGAGTGAGAGAGTGAGAGAGTGAGAGAGTGAGAGAGAGAGAGAGAGAGAGAGAGAGAGAGGGATGGATGGATGAGGACTTCCTTTTATTGTCCTCGACCCGACACTTTCAAGCAGGATGCAGTGTCTCTTCCCCTCCATTCTCTCTCTCCCCATTTTTTCCTTTTTATTTTCTCTTTTATTTTATTTTTTTACTTTTGAGAACTGCTCTTGAAACATCAGGAAATACTAACTGTTATGTCATTGATGAAAATACAGAGGAATATGAGTAACTTTTGATTTTTAAAAGCTGTGTAAGACTGCCTTGTCTTTTAGATTAGTGCATAAAGTAGTTCATATTTCTATCCTTCAGCCAAGTACTTTTTCTGTCTCTTATTGTTTGTGGCAATGCCATTCACTCTTCTGTTTATATCCTAAAAGTAAAGAACAAAAATGCTTTCTGCCTGGAATATGCTACATGAGATTCCTCTCTAAAGAAATGTAGGCAACCACTAAATTGCCCCATCCAGGAAAAGGCTGGTCACTATAATGAGAACTCACTTATTGGACTTCAGGACAGTTCCACAGTCAACATTTTAAAGGTATTTTAATCTGAAGGATAAATTAAACTCCTGCTTTTGTCAGGATCACTATTAAGGCATATTCTGGAAGTCTGTGGTGTTTTTAATCTAAGCAGACCTTTTATTGTGCATTAATTTATGATTAAAAGACAGAAAAAGTTAGAATTTCTTTGTGTGGGATTTTCTCATTTCCTTTGGTTAGGGTTGTAATGACATTGTAATGTGTCACAGGCATCACACAACTGTTTCTGCAAAAATTTGTTTAAAGGGTGGTTCGAATTTGGACCGTCAGTTTGTGTAGTTCCTTGTTGTAATTTCCTTCACTTCATCTCCTGTTTGGAAGAGTTTGGGCTGGCCTTTGGAGTTATAGTGCTTGACATTTACATGTAGGGTATGTGAATCAGTAGAGGGAAATGTTCATTAATAGATATAAGGGATAATGAACCGAATTAGTCATTGTGGCAAATGTTGTGGTGGCATTTTTATTTCTTCCTTTCACTAATGTATTGTGTGAGTTCATGTTGCATGGCAAGCTGCAGTGGCATACAGCCTAGTTATCAAACCACAGCAGCCGACAAAGCAAAAAAAAATCTCTTGATGTCATGGTTGGTTCACCCTGCTGGGTGTTACTTTGCCACACAGTTTCAAGGATTTTCTTTTTTTTCTTTTCTTTCAACCATTGCACTTTATCTCTTTTTACAATTTTTCTTATGAGTTATATTTATATGGCTAAAAAGGAAGCTCATTTAGGAGCAGATGGCAAATCGCTGTGCTTTACTTCTACCAGAAGCTACCTTGCTTCTGAGCTTGTCTTGAGCTGTCCGTCACAACAACAGTGTTGTCAAGATCGGCAGAATGAGACTCCAGGCTGTAAATGCCTGGGAGAATAAAAACAAAATAATATCATGTTTGTTTTGGTGGTTGACATGCTTTTTA
The DNA here is from genome assembly GCF_946808225.1 of Silurus aristotelis. Taxonomy (NCBI): domain Eukaryota; kingdom Metazoa; phylum Chordata; class Actinopteri; order Siluriformes; family Siluridae; genus Silurus; species Silurus aristotelis. The sequence continues at coordinate 10,757,451 of NC_139581.1, read as the reverse complement.
TTGACTTGACATGATTGGCTAAACACTGCAGGCGTTTTGTGATCAGATGAATGGAGCATTCTAGAGTAACAACTTTCCTGTAATAGGAAGCTGAAGCATCTGTAGTGCTGGACAGAAACAAGGAGTAAGTGGAATAAATACTGTGTGCTATTTACACCAGAATTAAAGCTCTTCAGCTTTTTTCCCCTTTCAACTAGTTTAAATATGCATGACATTATTGCTATCAGATACTGAGAGTCCAGGAGGAGGTTTCAGCTATACTGGTCATCAGAGCTATGCATGCTGAACATAGGTGTCTGTTTGTTGATACACAATAAGGCAGTTAGCACTTTCCTCCAAGCATGGTGATTTGAAAGATGTTTTACACATCTTGAGCTTCGCCCTTTTTTGTAGCTCCAGGGTCTTACTGTCTTCATGTTTTGCTTGTTCTTCTCATGTCATTGTGGGTTTCTGCTGGGTTCTCTGGGTTCTCAGATTCCACAAGATCCCACAAGATCCACATCGACCACAGCAACATTAATATTTTCTTTATATTTTTTGTCTCCTTTTCAGGCCTGAGCACTGAGGGAATCTACAGGGTGAGTGGAAACAAGGCTGAAATGGAGAGCATGCAGAGGCAATTTGACCACGGTAAGATTTTACTATTCACTATCAGTTGACTTTTATGATATGCAAATGTTCATGAAATATAAACAGATAATAATAAAAAAATACCCATACTCATTAAAAATAATGTACGCTCAGTGTAATTAGTTTTGTGAAGTATTAAGAAGCTGGTAATGATGAAACAGTTGCATCAACTGATCTATTTAGTTATATTCATTATTCTTGTCTTCTTGAAATCTTGGTATTTTTTTCTTCATTGTGCTAATTAAGCAGAGCAATGTCAACATGTTTAATTTGTGCATAACCTTACATAAACAAAAAAAGAAGACATGGTCAGATATTAAATCTTTTTCAGAAATTTATTCTAAGACTGTAGCATTTGCATTACAGACCATCCAATGTGAATGATAGACAAACACCTTGTTGATGAGAAGGGTCAGAGGCCAGGCTGGTTTAAAATGAAAGAAAGGGTAGAGTAACTCAGATGCAGTAACCAGTCTGTCTAATGCAGTGGACGCATCTCAGTAGAATTGCTGGAAATACTTGGGGCAGATGGGCTACAACAGCAGAAGATTGGTTCTATTTCTAACAACCAAGAACAGAATACTAAGGCTGCTGTGCTCACAGGCTTACCCAAATTGGAAAAGCATAGCCTGGTGTGATGTATCTTGATTTCTGTTGAGGCACACAGATGGTAGTGCCAGCAGCATGAATCCATGAAACTAACCTGCCTTGTGTCAACAGTCTAGGTTGGTGAAGCTGGTGTAATGGACGGGTGGGTGGGTGTTTGGGTATTTTTCTTACCACACATGGACATATTAATGCCCCCCAATCATCACCTAAAAGCCAGAGCATATTTCAGCATTGTTGCTGACCATGTCTGTCTTTTAGTGGCCACAATTTCAGCATGATAACACCATGTCATAAAGCAAAAGTCATCTCAAATTGGTTTCATGAACATTACAAAGAGTTCAATGTTCTTCAGTGGCCTTCCCGGTCACCGGATCTGAATCCAATAGAACATCTTTGTTATGTGGTACAATGGGAGATTCACAGCATGAGTGCACCTTGAAAAATCTGCTTGAACTGTGTGATGCAATCATTTCCAAATAGACCAGAATCTCAAAGGAATGTTTCCAACATCAAGTCTATGCTTTAAAGAATTAAGGCTGTTTTAAGAGCATAGGGAGGTGTATTAGTCTAATGTCTGTAATAAAGTGGGCAGTGAGTACATGTACCTTATGTGTATGTGTAATATGTCTGTGGAAACACTGGGAAAAGCATTTGAAATGCAAATTCAGTCAGCATTGTATGTGAATTCTGAATCTGATAGCTCCTCAAATTTAAAGCCTCTTCACTAGAGTAAAAAAACATAACTAGAGATCCATGGGATTGTTTTGTTTAATCATGTATACATAAGCAAACCAGGCAGATCTATTCTCAATCAGATGCACAATGAAGCTTTTTACAGTGCCTATGGATTTGTATCCCTTTAGAACACATTATCGTTTCTTTATAATACTTATATACGAGTTCAGCAAAACACAATAGTTTTTGCAGCTTGGAAGGAAGCCTTAGGTGCTACTGTAGAAGTAAAGGAATAAGGGGCTTGTTGAGTAGTTCAACTGTGGCAGACTCAGAAGTGCTTGTGTATGAGCTCTTAAAATAAATGACTCATGCACACACTGCATATGGTTGCTTTATGATTTTGGCATGATTTGCACAAAGCCCTTGAGACCTCCTGTATCTGCATTTCAAGGATTTTGTTATGAACAAATCACATTTATATCGACAATAGCATTGTGCAGCTGTTCTGCTTAATTAACCTGTAGTTATCTACAGTTATTGATTCAGCCGAAAGTCTAGATGGATCATTATGAGGTTTATATGCGCTAGTTAATTTGTGAGCACAAATGCAATAGAGTGCCAATATTGAATTGTAATTTTGAGACCTTTCTGTTTATGCATCACTTTATATTTGTTATATGCATTGACTGCCTTGGCACCTCTTTGTATAGAGAATAGGAAAAGAAGGTCAGTTAATTACTTGAATATTGGTTTATGTAATGAAGCGTGTGCACATGCACAAACTGCTGCACTGCTGCGTTCTGTCAGGGTCGGTTCGGTCTGGCGGGAACTAATTGGAGATGAGGATCAGGGTAATAATAGAAATCTGATCGATTAGGCCCTTGCACAGCCTTGTTACTACAGAAGCTAGTGCATACAGGTAGCCACTAACATGCAGGCAACAATGAACAGATTCAGATCCGCAGTCAATTTTGGCCATGTGACATATTCTGACCTTATTCAGTGCTGTATATTTAATGTTCACTGAATAATTTATCAACTGGAAAAAAGAGAAAATCATTAAAACTCTGTCTTTCTGTGTATCAGTAGCGCTGCTTCTGCTTTCCCTATTAGAGAAACAACAAACCCTAATCACAAGGCAACTTTTTAATTACGTTTTACTTTTTTTCTTTTACAATCAGTAAGCAGCTTCACACCAGTGATTTTTTCTTTCTTCTGCAGAATATAAACTAATTTCTTACAGTGCATGCAAATCGTTTGATAACAATTGCTGTGTAGTTTTAATCGGATCGCTTTTCATTGTCCTTGCATCTGTTACTTTTATTTTCCTCATCTCCATTGTGCCTTGTTCACAGCAGACTCCTCTCTTTTGGCATGAGAGTCCTCCAATTATACACACATTTTATGGGAATATGGGTAATTTAGTGATTTACAGAGCCTGTGCTAAACACAATGGTTGTATATTGAACAGGTTTGAAATAGAAGTGGTGTTATAATGGCTTGTCAGCCAGTGGGTGGTTTCTTCAAATTAGCACACCAGCTTCTCTTCATGTAGGTTGTGTGTGATGAATTGTGTTTGCCATTACTCATTAAAGCTGCTGAAATTATGGATTTATGTATTATGTATTATCTGACTCTTCCTGGTTTCTTGCTGATAGATCAGACCCTGGACCTGGTGGAAAAGGACTTCTCTGTGAACACTGTAGCTGGAGCCATGAAAAGCTTCTTCTCTGAGCTTCCAGATCCTCTGGTACCCTACAGCATGCAGTTGGAGCTTGTGGAGGCCTTTAGTAAGTACCTTCACAAAATGCTATATGGTATCAGAAGAGCTGCTGAGTGTACTGGAGGTGCAGTCTGTTTAATGTGAATTTCATTTTGTAGATTTGCAAAAAAAATATACAAATATAAAGAAAATAATGATTGTCCCTAGTTTAATTTTATCTGTATTGTGTTGTCTCAACCAAAAGCAGATAGAAACTGTACCTCTAAAGATGTACTCCTCATACGTTGGTGGACATTTTGGTGTTCTCGCTGCAGAATATTTATCAAAACATTAATGATTCTCTAAAACTGTTGAAAAAGTGTTTGCTGCTGAACATTTTTTTCCATTCACTGGTCTCAGACTGTTATATGTGGTGGAAGAGGCGTCAATATCAAAGGCCTATGTGATCTACTTTAGGCTAAAAAATTGGCACAATAAGTCATTCTTTTTTGCAGTAAAATAAATATTATATAAAATGGTTTTGATTTTCACATGCAAGGCTCATTGATGAAATGTGCATTCATTTGTTGCTCTTTTGCTTTACGGCTTTTTATTGAAGATATGGAGCATTTTTTTTATTTTTAAACTATCAACCAATAGAACACACCAGTAGACATTATTTGTCAGCCTACTCATTTTCAAGTTTTTGAGGTTTGGATTAAATCAATGAAAGAACTACAAGCGATAAGAACTATGATAAATGCAGTAACTGTGATAGAGTAGTCACTGTATTATGCAAAATGTAATTGTAAACCCCAAAAAGCACTTACTGGACACCCTTGGTTTTAAAATGAACAGTTGTTCTATTTAGTGTCAATGATGTGTGAGATCAACATACTAATTTTTAATCAGTGCACTATGTAAAGTAACACAGTGGGTGCTGCTATTACCCAATTTCCCTCATTAGTACGATGAGAAGTAGGCTCTTTGCTTTTGTAACCTGATTAGCTTAATGTCCTAATATACCATCTGTGTTTGTGCTGTATTTGTTATTAAAGTCTGTCCAATTGCCCATCTTCTGCTAACGGGTGGTGCAGAATCAGAGCACATGGTCAAAGATGTACTCTAATGTAGGCAAGGTCTGTGTACTTTATCATCCCTGTGTAATGCACATAAATCCCACTACTGTGCAAAAATAGCAACACAGAACAATGCTGGTTGTATAGCTGCTGCATCCACATGCATAATCATCTTCTGGTGCTCTGTACTAGCTTGTTTAAAGAACAATGAAAGGGTGAGCATATTTTTCTGAAGAGGTTTATCTGCAGTTGGAAGTTGTTTTGCTCACACAGCACTGAGCTTCATCCTCATGCAGTGTGAAATTCTGTGTTAGGCTCCAGGCTTTCCTCCAGCCTCAGGATGCACCAGCAATTAGACTGAAACTGCAGCTTATGCCTGTAGTTAGCCTGCTGCTTGGGAGCATTTAAGCATGTTGCTGAAACTCTTTTAAGCACTTCAGTCCTTTGGAAAAACACTTCAGCACGATGTTGGTCTGCCAAGTAGAGAACTGAAAGCAAACCCAAGCAATGTGACAGAATTTAAGTGCATCTTTTACTTCCAGTACTCTTAGGCTGTCAAGGATGTTTTACTATATGTTAACGTAATAAAAGATAGTCGATCTGAGACAGTAAATGCACCACCTCTGTCCTTTTTTAGACTTTTATTACTCCAACACTCAAGAAGAGACAGTGAGGAAAATATGCACTTATCAAACATAGAGCACTCTTGAGAGAAAATCATACATGAAGTGATTGTAGTGTTCTTGAAAAATTGTGAAGGAAAAATAATGAGAGAGACAGACTGAAATGGACAGACGGCAGGTTATGTGATTGCAGAGTCAATCCCTGCAGGTGGTGGGTGGAGCTTCAGGCTGGCCCGTCTGTCACAAAGCGTCATGGCAACAATGCAGCAGACTTGTTCAGTGTCAGCGGCTGTGAAGCTAGACCTCAAAAGTGCCTGCATTGTCCTGGCATTTACTCGATTCCTTTGGTCATGAATAACTGATATGCGATCCAGGAGGCTTTAACATTGACATATTGCATTAACAGAGACAAATTTCCTTAGCAGACGAGCATGCAGTAAGGGTTGTCTGTTGTGATCTGATTTTGATTGATTACAGACTGTTAGTATTTTTTGAAGATGAAATCACCGCTTTGCCTCAGCGTGAGGTGCTGGCAAGGTTTGCTAAAAGTGTTACTCCATGAAATGATGCATCAGTATAAGTGTGAGGGTGTGTGTCTGTGTGAGGAATACTGGAGTGTAAAACTGACATCAGTGTTTGCATGTGAGATGCTGACATCAGTCTCTGTGTCTGAATGTGATACTCCGAAGCAGCACATCTGCCATTGTGGTCACATGTCTTGATAGAGAGCTCTCTGAGGGCTGATGTAAGCCGATCTGACTCAGTGCATCCATCGTTCTTGCAGCACCCAGGGGACGTGTGTGTGTGTGTACTTGCTGTTTGGTTTTTGCCTCATCCAGCAAGCATCTTTCAATCTCCCCTGATGACAGTGATAGGAAGTCAGGCACCATATGGAGTTCTAGAAGGATCCACCCATTCTCATTGCTGGAGCTGGCTCCAGACGTTTTTTTAATTTTTTTTATTTGGGTGTGTACTAGGGCTGCCATAAAAACTTGAACAGCATTCAAACAGTCAAATTTGTTATATTTGTTTATGCAAAGGCAAAAATTAGTGTAAAAGATTTAATATCTTTAAACCACACAGACTCACGTGTGTGTGTGTGTGTATGTATGTATGTGTATATATATATATATATATATATATATATATATATATATATATATATATATATATATATATATATATATATATATATATATATATATATATATAAAATAGGCTTCCTTTTAATTGCTTAACATGAGTCTGTTGAAATTTCTAGGCTCGTTGGAGATCTTTCAATAAATGCATGTCTTTTATGTCATACTTTATGTTTATTCTATTTGAATTAAATATTAAACAAAAACAAGCATTGTATCTGTCCTTAGATGGCACATCTTATCACTTACTGGAGTCACTCTGTCTGTGGCTAATTCTTCAATGACTTTTATTGGGCATATAACAGCATTACAACATCATTAGATTATAGTCTATGCAGTAAGCATATATACTCACAGGCCTCTTAAATGTGAATGTTTGTACACCTCATGAAGTTCTTCAGCCAACCACTCATGTGGCAACAGGACAATACATAAACTCATGAAGATTTTATTCATTTTAAGATTCATGAAGACATCTTAATCGAGATAAAATGACCCTAGTGAGTCTGACCATAGCATGTTGGTTGGTGCCAGACAAGACTGGTTTAAGTATTACATATACTGCTGATCTTTTGATTGCTCTAAATGTTTTTTGAAGCAGTCTGTAGAGTTACCCAAAATGGTGCAAAAAACCCTATTTAAATTCCAAAGGGACTTTTTCTAGTATATAACTGTTCAGTTTCAGTAAGCTTGTGCCTGGTCCAATTAAAATGCCTGGTGAGTGTATAGTTAAAAGAAGTGGGAACATTTCAGATATATACCTCTTAACAGAATTGTCTGAAATGTTTTATCATTTTAAATATGTTAGTTCCTCTGAATACATGTGAAAGAATTCTAAACATGTCTTTAGGGGTGAACTGTGCATGTACCCATTGTCATGTTGTTTCCTGTTTGTTTCCTGTTTGTCTGCCTTCTTTCTGCTTCTCCCTCACCTCCAAGTGATTGTCCGAGTTATTACTTGTGTTGATGTGCCAAGAGGCTGTATCTGGATGTGTCTCTGCTTTTGTGTCCCTCTGTCTGTGTGTCTCTTTCTCAACTCTGTCTTGCCTCCCGCAGAGATCAATGATAGAGAGCAACGATTCCTCGCCATGAAAGACGTGATGCGCAGGTTCCCCCGAGAAAACTATGATGTCTTCAAATATGTCATCAGTCACCTGAACAAGTGAGCGTTATTACTTTGCAACCTCTTACACTTGGACAACTATCAAGAATGTAAAGAATATATAGGTTTTATGTGTATATAGTATGTTATAGCCTGCATAGTTATCATGTAAATGACGGCAAAAATGGCAAAAAAAACGGAATCAATGTCAAAGGAAGGGTTTGATTGTAAGGAAGACTTGCAGTAAACTGTGGTGGGCAGAATTTAAATAAAATCTTTCTTTGAGGAAAGGCACATATATTTTCACATAATCTTTCCATAAATTTCCATTTATAAAATGCCACTCTTAACAAGATTGACTTACAGAACTCTGTTACAGTTATTCTCTGAGGATATTACAGAATATCCTCAGAGTAGTTTAATAGGCTATTGTCTTAAGGCTAATTCATAGGGCTTCATCCATTAGTAAAGAACACAGTATAATATTCATTCATTTTCTCCCGCTTATCCGTAATTCGGGTCGCGGGGGCAGAAGTCTAGGCAGGCCCCCGCCTTCGACTGCTGCCCAATCCTCACAGCACCGTCCCTTACGGTCCCTCCTGCAGGTGGTGAGCCCACGGGAAGACAGTATAATATATATTTTTTAAATAAGGAATGCAGACTTGCTTATTACAGGAACGCTCATTTATGCAGTTATTGAAGATGGGCTAATATTTAAATATATTTACTTTTGCTAAGCCAGTGTCTGTTTCAATTAAAATGCCTGCTGAGTGTATAATAAAAAGAAATGAGAAATCTTAAAATATATACCTCTTAACAGATTTGTCTGAAATTTCATATTATTACAAATTTGTTAGGAGACATATTTTTGGTGTGTGAGAGGAGGCTAAACGTGTCTTTCTACATGTATTCAGTAGCTCACAGCCCGCTTTAAAATAATTTGTCAGTCTAAAAATGAACAGATTATATTTATTTGATTTGTTTATTTCTATTACATTCCATCTAAATCTCTTTGTTTTTCTCTGTTTCAGGGTGAGCCATAACAGTCGTGTGAATCTGATGACGAGTGATAATCTATCCATCTGTTTCTGGCCCACACTGATGCGGCCTGACTTTACCACCATGGACGCGCTGACAGCAACGCGCACTTACCAGACAATCATCGAGACCTTCATCTACCAGTGTGCTTACTTCTTCTACAATCAGCCCCTGGTCGACAACCCAAGCAGCCTCTCTGGGCTCCCAGGATCCCCCACTGCCACCCTGTCTTCAACTTCGTCCATGTCCGGCTCCGCCTACCCATCCTGTTACACCTCGGCCCAGCACGTAGCCACACCCTTCATCCCACCTCAGCAGTCCCCACCCCATTCTCCTCCCCCGACTCCACAGTCACCTATCCAGAGTCTTCTTCCTTCACTACATCCACACCATGCACCAACGGAACAACACATGCTGTGAAGCAGAAAAGGATGTTGAGAGAGTAGGAAAGTGTAAGAGAAACAAAGAAAGAGATGAAGTAGCATTTACAGAGATTACAGAAATGGGGAATGATTTTTTTTTTTTTTTTTTTTTTTTTTTTTTTTTTTTTTTTTTTTTTTTTTTGGGAAAAGATAAATGAGATTGAGGAAATATATGTGATAGAGAATGCAAAGATGGAAGAGATAGAGAGTATTTGACATAGTGGGAAGGTCAAGCCACTTCAGCTGTGTGACACTCCAGGAACACCTCATCTTCCATAGATCACTGCACTCATTGAATTTCTCCTCATAACATAATTCAGAAGAATACACACTTTGCTACGTATATTCACACATAGATCTGAGAGCGAGCTCTCTTTTGGACCAGCACAGGACAGACAAGATGGGAGGAGTGTGTAGCTGAAGATTGTGTTACTTGGCCCATCCTGATAGACCTGAAAGGTGACAGAGTAAAAAACAGGCTTGGTATGTGTGCGTTCTGGTGTAAAAGCTAGAAATCTGATCTAAACTCTGCACACAGCTGATTAACTTCAACTTCATATAACCTCTCAGGCCCATGTCCTGTCACCACCACTAGGAATGAAACTAAGTGTGGCAAGAAGCCATCCTTAGCATTCTCAGCATTCTTTTTTTTTTTTTTTCACTTTTTTTATGTTTCAACCACTATTATCACATTTTTAAAGACTTGTTTCAGCAATTGAAGACACAACTGTCACCCACATTCCTCTTTTTCTCTTTCTGAATGAGTCCTATTTAAAGGGGAACATGTTTAATGAAAACAGCCCGGACAAGAACTTGTCAAACTATCTGGTTTTATTGGCAGTGGATTAAAGTAAACTTTGGTACTTTTTTCAATCTGGGATTTGAAGTCTTCTCAGCATATCTGTTCATCTCTCTGCCCTCACATTGAGCCAGAATCTGAAAAAGGTGCCAGGAGACTTGTTTCATTTTTGTTCTGAAAGCAAAAAAAAAAGTGTGTTTCCTTGATTTTGAGTGCATTTTCTTGACACGTTAGTCAGGGTCCAGTTTGTGTACCACTTTAATAAAGGATCTCAGTGAGATTCTTCTTTAGAGCAGACATGGAAAGATAATGCACTAGTGAGCTGAAACATTAATGTGTATGTGCGATTACGCGTTCATGTGCGTGCCTGCCTGAATGTACACTTTATGCTTGTGAAATGTCACAGTGAGATTTTGGCAGCTTTTAAAAAGTGTGTCCAGTGGATTGGTTTTGATGGAGGGGAAAAAAGAGATGTGAAAGCTGGATCTCGAAGTATATGGGTGGTAATTTTGGTTCTCTGTGTGAGTTGACACTGAAAAGAAAAGCTGCTTTTTCTAAAAACACACTTGCGTCACTCAGTCTAAATTATGCTGCACTATTCCATTTGAGACTTCAAAATATATTTTGAATTGACTATTGCTCAGTCAAAAATGTTTTGTGTCTAAAGTAGAGTAGAAAGAAAGAGAAGACATAAAGGGAAGATTTGTGCCTATTTTTTTTCCCTTCTGGTATGAAATCCGTTTTCATCTTTGTTCTCATATTTGGGTGTGCTACTGCCATCTTCTGTTTCCACACGGTATTTCACACCGACTGAGTCTGACTTCAGTGGGGTTTTTTTGTTTCTGTTTCTTGTTTTTTTATATTTTCACTCGGATACCCCGACCCCCATCTCCAATCCCCGCTTTCCCATCATAGAAGTGCTTTAAATTCACTTTAAATCACAGCCTTTGTTTACACAGAATCACACAGAGAAATCCTCAAATACACTTCTCAGCACTTCATATTCTGTTTTTTATTCTCAGGTCATCGCTGCGATAATTGCTATTTAACTATCAAAAATTCCTAATTGTTGACTTCAGAGAGTTTATTGACATGTCTGATGTAATTCTTAAAAAATCATGATGCTGATGTACTCAACAGGCTGAGTTTTGGAATTAAACAGGAATTTCTAGGATTGCAAATTTAGACATTTTAATTGGTATTTCTCATAGTGTAGTTCTGTAATAAATCTCTCTGACTTGAACTGCCCACAACTTTTGCCCTGCCAGTCAAAGTCATATGTATCTGATTGGCTGTTTAAAATGTCAGCCCATTATCTGCTTACGCTTAGAGCTCAACTTCCACTTTAAATATTTTTCTTTTTTTTTTCCAGTCATGGTATTTTTTTTGGGATAATAGGGAGAAGGATCCATGCTCTCCTGGTACTTTGCAACTGATTGTTGTCATGCCATGTTCTCACTCTAACTTATAACCATGTCTCAGTATAGAGTCGATTCTTAGCAGCCAAAGACTGTGCAGAATAGGTGAGTGAAAGAAAAGGAAAGGCATCAAATGGGAATTAAAATGTGACGTTCCAGCAATTTTATGTGGCTGCATTTTTTTTTTTTTTTTTTTTTTTTTTTTTTTTTTCAATTTTGCAACAGTGGTGACCAATTGTTAAGTTAAATGAGAAGCAAGCAAAATTATATTCAAAATGGTTGCTTATTTGTGTGTTAGGGGGTCTAACACTTTGCCCTGTAGTCAATGGTGATAAAGGTTTCTTTTTATGTTTTATTTTAAGAATTAAAAAAAGGACCATTTTTAAAATAATTTTGTGAATGGTATAAAGGCCATATGATATAGTGCATGATTCAACTCCAAGTCTGGGAGTTGGGACCTTCAACTCTTCGTATTTAAGTGGGGGAAAAAAAACTATGAAATAAACAAAGAAAAAAAAAAAAAAGGAAAAAAAATCTTGAAGTAAACTGAGAATAATTCATGACATTATTTGCTATGGTCATTTGTCTCAGTGGGAATGGTGTACAAACAGTAAGGCCTTATGTGACCTGTATTATAGTTAATAAATCAATCTTGTAATATGTTTCTTGCTTGTTGTTTTTTCACGGTTTACATTATACTACAAAAACACCAGATTTGGTTTTACACATTTTAGAATATGATAAAAAAATCTATAATATTTTATTACATTTATACTTTCAAAACGTTTTACAATATTCTAACACCACACATGGGGAAGAGAATATTTTAAAGCAGTTCTTTCTTCACATATATTAACTAAAACAAACAGCAAAAATTCAATCACTATTCAGTTTCATCTCTACTGATTGAATGTCCTTTTTTGTTTTGGTTTTCAATGAGGTTTATTTATCTATGATTAGGTGATTTAGGAAATACATGAATTAATTAGTTCATGAGCAAGTACCAACAGTAAGAACTAAACTTTATGAAGAGAAAAGAACAGGAAATCTTCCTAAGGTTTTGTGGCATTCACATGATCCTGGGTGATACTTAAGGTATTTTGGTAAATGTATAATTACAGTTCTTTGCTCAGAACAAGTACTCCTCTCTGAGCAGATTATCTATATTCATTTCTTAATACATAATACTTTGGCCTTAATCATTTTTAACCACATTATTGTCAAATACAGTTGACTTCAGATCTCGGTTTTAATCCGTTTATGCATTACAGAAAAAAAGATTTTAGGCCTACAAAGTGGATAGAGATTTTTTTTTTGTTGTTGTTTAATTTGATTACTACTTTAACAAGACATACCTATAGTCTTTGTTTAAACAGTGAAATCGGTTTGATAATAAATTGAGTGGATTATATATTTTTTGTTCAAGAAAGTTAATATTTTGTATTTAAAATGTATATAAAAGATGCATGTTATATCACACAATATTACATGCACATAATTGCAATATTTGAAAGCTAACAAGCTGGCTAACATTTGCTATACTCTTGGATCTATTAGCTATTAGTTAAATGTGGATTTTATTATATAATATTTTATGTTTGTTTAGCATTTTGTAGCTACTGTGCTAGGGCAGAGGTTCTCAAACCAGTCCTTGAAGACTTAAAAACCAGTCTCTATTTAGTAGATATTTTAGTCTATTCCCAAAACACACACTTTACCTGGTTTTTCTATAGGCCGTAGAGGATTAAGATCCCTAGATCAAACCCATCCATACTGTAAGAGAATTATAACTGCCTTGTGTTTGGTTTGGTGTTAGGGAAGCAAAGCAGATGATTCCATCAAAAAGTTATCCTTCAATAACAGGTGTAAGCAGCTCTGACAAAGTTCCTGTCATTGGCAGAGAGTGTCATCATCTGATTCTTTGACCCAGGGCATCTCTTAATTGGGGTCAAGAGACAATGACCAGATCTTGGATGGCCATCTGTCCTCCTGTTATGTTTGTTTACATCAGGACACAGTTGAGCAGCTTTACTTTAGTGTCTGGCAACACTGGCACATGACAAGTCTGCCTGTAGCCTGTCAAACATTCTGGGGGTTTTTCCCTGGAATGCCCAGGAAGCTATTTTATAGCAGGGTAAAAAATAATTAGCTTGTGAAAGCTGATCAGATAAAAGCATAACCTACAACACTTTCATCTGATTTACAAGTTACAAAGACTCTTCAAACCTAACTGTATTGCTGGTTAAAAGGGTAAAACAAATCGACAACCTTCTGTATAATATTTCCTATCACTTCACTTGTTACACTGTAGAACAAGGGGTGTTTCCTTTTTCCATCATTATAGATCGTCTCAACTTTGGGGCCCTATAGTAAAAACATGTCTTTTACCCAGGTAAGAAAGGTGTTTTTTCTGTATCAGAAGACACGATATAAAATACAATATATGCAATATATTATGTAGTACATATCACTAGCATATAATGTGTAATGGACAATGTTACTGCTTCATAATTCAGTTTTGAGTTTTGATTGCTTAATAGTGTTTTTTTCTGTGAGCTCAGGATACTGGTATTAGCATTGACTTTTTAAAATTGGATAAAAATAAAAAAAATGTAAAAGGTATAAAAGATTTTTATTGTATTTAGATTAAAGATGGGGGAGTTGATGTAGCACATATCCATCTGTAGCTCAGACACACAACAAAAAAAATACACTTTTAATATTAGTTTAGTTTTGGTTTCAGTGAATATTGAATATGTATCTTAAAAACCACAAAGTGGTGAAATAGGAATCTCTCTGTATTAAATAGGATTTTTTTCTTCTTCTTTAGCTTCTCCCATTAGGGTCCCCACAGCGGATAATCAGTCTACATACCCCCCTGTCCTCTACCTCTACAACTTTCAAACCAACTACCTGCATGTCTTTCCTCATCACATCCATAAACTCCCTCCTTGGACTTCCTCTTTTCCTCCTTCCTGGTGGCTCCATCCTCAGCATTCTCCTACCGATATACCCCATGTCCCTCCTCTGCACATGTCCAAACCATCTCAACCGTGCCTCCCTCACCTTGTCCCCAAAACATTTTACATGCAATGTCCCTCTAATAAACTCATTTCTAATACTGTCCATCCTTATCACTCCCAACGAAAACCTCAACATCTTCAGCTCTGATACCTCCAGCTCCACCTCCTGTCTTTTACTCAATGCCACTGTCTCTAAACCATACAACATCGCAGGTCTCACCACATTCCTTTAAACTTTCCCTTTCACTTCTGCCACTCTTCTCCACCCACTCCACTCTGCCTGCATGCTTTTCTTCACTTTTCTAACACACTCTCCATTACTTGCACTGTTGACCCCAGGTACCTGAACTCCTCCACCTTCACCACCACTTCTCCCTGTGACCACACCACTCTACTGCCCTCCCTCTCATTTATACACATGTACTCTGTCTTACTCCTACTGACTTTCGTTCCCCTTCTCTCCAGTGTGTACCTCCAGCTCTCCAGGCTCTTCTCAACCTGCTCCCTACTCTCACCACAAATCACCATATCATCCGCAAACATTATAGTCTACGGAGACTCCTGTCTGACCTCGTCCGTCAACTTGTCCATCACCACTGCAAACAGGGAAGGGCTGAGAGCCGATCCTTGATGCGGCCCAACCTCCACTTTAAACCAGTCTGTTCAGTCTGCACACTTCATTGCTGTCACACTGTCCTCATACAAGTCCTGCACCACCCTCACATACTTCTCTGACACACATGACTCCCTCATACAATACCACACCTCCTTTCTCTGCACCCTGTCGTACGCTTTCTCTTAATCCACAAACGCACAATGCAACTCCTTTTGACCTTCTCTATACTTCTCAATCATTATTCTCAAAGCAAATAATGTGTCTGTGGTGCTCTTTTGATATTTGGTGATGCTAATGGAAACCAAATGGTACCATGTTAGCTAGCTCAGTGCTTATACAATTGCACTCTGATCATCTGTACTGCATTTTTAGGAGTTATACAGAAATATTCTGTAAGCAAGGTCATCAGTTTCATGTAAAAAATATATGTTGACTAATTGGGAAAAATATATATATTATCTCGGAGAATGTATAAGTGATGGTAGTTATGGTTTAAGGTGAGAAAACCATCTTTAAAGCAAGATTTTGTGGACCAACCTCATAAAGAGTCTTGCAAAAGGAAGATGAACTGAATGCTTCATAATTTAGAAGTTTTTTTCCCAGTATTTACATTTTTGCTTATCCAAGCTGATAGTTGTGTTTGGTATAGCTGTAAGAACAGTGCTTCCAAGGAATTACCACTAGGCGGCTGACTTGCCTCATATTTATTGGGATTTTTGATAGGGTTAGATGACCCTCATAGTCAATCAAGTAGTTATGGTTGTAGATGATTATTGAAGCATTACAAGTGTAGGTGTAGATAATGTGAATAGGCTTAATTTTAGTATCATCAAAATAGTTATAACAAAAAAAAGATAATAATGCGAACATAGAACTAACATTACATTAAAACACTTTTGGAATAAAAGTAAATATCCATATAAATATGTTTCTTACCATCATAGTCTATTTAGTATTTTTCAGTTGAATTTAGACCCAGGTGAGCAGCTATGTTCAGGCACACCGTGATCAGACCCTGTTTTTCCTTTAAGCGACAATTGATTGTGGTTGATTGTGGTCTTTTGAAATTGATACCTACACTGATGGCAGAGCTGACAAAAGATGCACTATTGATCATTTGAAAGTAAGATTGTCAAATTGATGAATGTCTTCATAATGGGCAAGCACACAGCTGCTGAAGGCATAAATGGGCATAGCCCAAACCATGATTTTAAATGAGGACCTAAAGACAGATACACTGTGTGTGTGTGTGTGTGTGTGTGTGTGTGTGTGTGTGTGTGTGTGTGTGTGTGTGTGTGTGTGTGTGTGTTGGGGGGGGGTGGTAATGGGGTATGGGGAACAGTTAAAGATTGGTTATAAAAAAATCCCAAACTTGAAAGCTCTTGTAAAACACAATTTTATCTATTTATTTAAAGTCTAATGAGACACAGCTTTGCCTCGAGAAGGCTGTACTGGTAAAAGGGCATTTATCAAGGGGATTCATCAAAGAGCCTGATGGAAAGCTCAAGGCACCTTTGAAGAAACTTTTCGGAGAGCCATTTGAAATTGTCAACTAGCAGAGTTCACCTACAGCAAAGATGGAGATGTAGAAAGGTTTTCTAGGATGTAACAGAAAAGAAAATATGTATTCTACATTCTATGAAGCATGGTGGTGGAAGCATTATGTTGCATGTTACCTATGTTGCATCTATGACTAATCCACAATTTACTTGGTCAGTGATGGGGAACAACTTCCTCTTGTCAGATACAATGAACATTTTTTAAATAACAGATTTAATCGTGTGTTTTCAATTTTGTGTCTGCAGCATGTTTAAAGTTTTGACTTTTTGACAAAAATTTTGTATTTTTAATTGCTCCTTAATTTTTATGATGCTCTTTATTTAGGGATGTTTTCTAACAAACTCTGTGGCCTTTACAGAACAGATGTGTCACTTTGATTGGACACAGGTATGTTTCTTTCAACTAATTACATGAATTCTGCAGGCACAAGAACTCTTTCAGGGATTTCACATCAATGAAGAAAACTTATGCAATCCAGACTTTTATATATTTTATGTTTAAAATGTTTTTCACACTACATTAATTGCCGTTCATTGTAATATTGTGGTTTGTTTTGTGTGCTTGTAGTTGTATAAGAAGTGGTAAAGTTGCCACTGTGAATTAAAGTCCTACCTATATGTATATGATGTACTTGTAGTTTCATTATTAATAATACATTAAAATATGAATGAAATCAATTGTAACCTTTTCCTTACGCTTCTATTTATTTATTTATTTATTTATTTATTTATTTATTTATTTATTTATTTATTTATTTATTTTTGTTTTGTTTTGTTTTCAATGCAGGTTTTCCTCAGTACAGAAAAACGTCAGAATTATTGAACATGGTACGAATACTATGGGGGGGAGTATATAAAGATTAGGCTTGAAAACTGCTGAAGTATTTCTTTAATGGCTTCTTTTTGCAAAAGCTAACTGTCAGTTGCCACACAGACTGTAAAATAGATTTGAACTATTTTTTGTTTATTTTCAGTTTTAAGAAAAACAGAGGAACAACTTTTAATTAAATGAGCTTTATACAGAAACATTCTCACTTCTTGTTTTGATATGCATCGTTTAATAGAATATGTCTTCAGGTCAGTAGTTTTTGCCACCTGATTGGCCTACCAGCTGTGTGGCACAGATTACTCAGTCTGCTAATATGTTAACTGATTGCATTTCCTGATGTGGAAAAGAAATGCAATTATTAGTAGTTGTATGAGCAATGTGCTTGTTTCTTAGCATGATTAATTATGCTGTTTAATTCTGAGATCCACCGCAGCTCTGCTGTAATTTCCCAGTGGTCTTCTCGTGCTTATTTATTTATTTATTTCACTCTCATTTTGTAATGAGCCATGAATCCGAGCGCCAAGTTCACTCTTGGGACTTGGGAGTAGAAATGATTGCAATGACCAGATATTCAAAATACCAATATGGATGCCTGGCACATACTAAAGGATGCTATCTTAAGAATCATGGAGCAAAGAGAGCACACCTCGTCTTCTTCGAGACAGCTTCTTCTTCTTCGAGTTCTGATTCTCGCACTTCTGTGCCTACCATAGAATATTGAATAAGGTTATGAGCTTATGCGAGCAGCGCTGCGCATTGAAGCGGTCCCTGCAAATGTCCTGCCTGGATTTCCAAAGCCTTTTGCACGCATGCACTTGACAGTTCCAGGTTAGCTTTTCTTTCCCCTCCTTTAGTCCCAGGGCTCCTAAGGAGGATAGAGGCAAGATCCAGGCCTTTGAGCCCCAAAGCCTGGCCTTAATCCCCACCATCGATCGTCCTGAGAATTTCCTCCAGGGCACAGCGCGCTGTCCATAGCTCCAAGCTGCACTGTACCTTTGCGCTTCTTCTCTTACTGACTTCTGATACAGTCTACAGACTTTTGCTCATCGAGCACATTTTCTTTTTTCTCAGCATCATTCTCTCCTACACTAGGAGTGATCAGAATTTTATGTGCTGTTACATTTAGGGTTACACTGTCTAAAAGGCATATAAGATTGGACCAGCTGGCAAAGCACTTTCTACATGAAACATTTGCAGTTTTCATTTGTATTTTTATATGTATTTATATTATCACATGGACTTGTATAGAGAGGTTGCCTAACATCAGCCCAATGTTTGGCTAAAAGAAAGATATCGTTAGTTCTATTACTACCATAGTGCAACGAATAAGGCTGACATATAAAAGTGTCAAGGGAACTAGCCTTACTTAATATCTTTGCCATTTTTCTTTCACACATTCCCAAGCAAGAATTCATGTAAGTGAGAGACAGTGGAAATTGTACATTGTATATATCATATTTCTCACTTGTGGTTATGTCCTCAAACAATATGTGATGCAAGAAATGTTAGAATTAATCTAATCTGATTAGTGTTGGTCAGCCATTGTTTGTTAACTCATGGTGGATCTATAGTGGGTTGTTAAAAAGTTACTCAAATAGATTTCTGCTGTAAAAGAAAGTGGTTCTTGGCCACTTTAGAGACAATTGACCCTAGATTCTCTTGTCTGGCTTTTAAGACTAATTTACTACTAATCAAGTTACTGCCTGCATCTTCTCATTGATCCACAGCCACAGATGGCCAGTCTGAAATATTTGGACTATATATTAATACTCTGTGCTGAAACTTTTAAAATCATGTAGGAAAAAATATTTTCGTGTGGTATCATTACTGGTTAGCAGAATGCAGCAAATAAACTGGGTGGAATGATGATGCATAAGACTGCAGTGCTCTAAAAAACATACACTTTCTCCCATAACATGTTAATAATTCATTAACACACCAGAGTGCAAGGTTATGCTGTGAGAGGTTGAATTTAGAGAAACATACACATTCACCTCTTGTGTACATGCAAGAACTGGTACTAGTAGTATCTAATCATTAAACTTCTTAACTTATTTACTTTCAGCACATTTTAGTGCAGACTGGAGTGAACTAATCTGCTGTGTTTGACATACCTGATTGCGAGTTTGGCAAGTATACCTGGTCCAATTAGATGTTGTATCTCCCACCCTCCTGCATCCACCTTATTCATTTATGCTGCTGTTATGCAGGCAGTGTGGCTGCACTAATGAAGGCTTGTATGCAAATAAGGGGCTGAGGTCGTCTCCCAGGCAACGCTAGACTGTCTGACCTAACGACCTCCACTGCTGCTCTCTGAATGCTGCAGGTCAGTGGCAGCTGTCAATCACCTGATAGGTGGAAAACACACACACACACACACACACACACACACACACACACACACACTAGGCAAGGTGCATTTCATGCAGACATATAGTATATGTATGTTCACATACAAATTTTATATTAAGAATATTCTGCAGTTGTTAAAAGAGTTCGTATGCATATGTGATCGACATGGTTAAAATAAACACGTTTTTCCACTGGCATGGAAGTGGCATGTGCACATACATGGGATGTCAGAATTCTTTATAATTGAATTTCAGTTACTTAAGAGGTTTAGTATTTGAATGCATTTGAATATTAATCAACCTGCTGTTTTATACTGCCCAAGACAAACACGCTCTGCCCTACGCTCTGCATTCATATTAAATCAACCACAGAAGGTGAAGATTTTGTTGCCTTTTAAGGAAAAATCTACACTTTAGGAATATCACAATTTTAGTATTTCAAATGAGGTTTTGCATTGTTTTACATCAAACAAGATCCATATCCTATTTCACCATCTTAATCATTTTGTAAACAAATGTAAACCAGCACCAAATTGGTAAAATTAGGTTGCCCAACTAATTTTCCAACTTTTCTACTCATTTTAAGGACTTACTACATAAGGTATAACCTAAAGGTGTTGTAGAACATACATACTGCTTAATGGGCCTTCAGTAATTAGCCACATACTCAAGTAAGTACCTTTCGGAAATTGTGTTGCTCTTACTTTCATGTAATATTGTTTTAAATTATTATATTTTTTTTTTTATTATTTTACTAAAATGTGAGTAAATCCAGTATGCCATAAACAATAATATCAATTGATAAACAGATAAAAGTGAAACATAAGATAATTACAATTATTTTTGTTGATGCTTGTAAAGGTTAATATTGTAAATAATAAATAAAAGTATTTAAACAGTAAACTTAATACACATGTTCACCAGTAACTGAGAGCATGCTGACAGAGATACAGTGTTCACTAACACTTTTCATCCTCTGCCTCTGCCCAAGACTTGCTTTCTTTAATGTCACTAACAGCCTATTATAGGGTTCTTATAGTCTCACCCTTTCATTGTAAATATGGCCACATATAACCTCTAGCTGCCTTTAAGGTCAACGAACCACATTTTACACTCTGCGCATGTATTCTAATGCAGTTGTGTGCCTTGTGCTGCTCTGTGTCAGTTTGTACTGTGTGTGTATGAGAGCACATTTCACCTCCTGTATCTCTATTAGCAGTACAGTGGGCACCCTACTCTTCATCTGCTGCTCATATCTATGCAAAGCCGGGGTCCTGCCAATCAGTGGCCCTGTGACATGGGGCTCCACCTCTCCAATTAGACCTGACAGGGCAGGATTAGGAGCGGGGCGACCTGCCTGCGTGTCAATCACGCACAAGGCATCCGCCTGGCTGTTTACTGTCAGATCCCATCTCCGTCTGTCAGCCCAAGAGAACTGCCTGGTGTGGGGGGAGGAAGAGATCTGATCGGAATTAACTATGCTTCTCCCTACAGACCTTTTAATTCATGAAAGTGGGTGAGAAGAGAGGGTGGGAGAAAGGAAATAAGAGGGATGGAGAGCGACTAAAATCTTAAGCAGGCTCAATCCTGCTTTTAAAAGTTTTGGGATCTGCTGTTTGAAGGATTTGGGTTTTTCATGGGAAGAGTGAGGGGAAATTCAACTTCTAACAGTGTACAATGATCCGGCTCATATATCTTGAAATCTTAAATTTAGAAACTTTAATGTACATTTGGTAAAAAAAAATTGGGGGGGAACTTGGACCAGCGTACTAAATAGATCTAACATATATTGCCGTTTTCAGACTTTATATCTTTCTTTATTTAGCATTAGAATAGAGTGATCTCAAACAAAGAATAAATTAATTAATTAATTGATGAATTAATTAAATAAATTCTAAATGGCAGCATTATGATTGTCAGATTGACATGATTAACTAGTTCAAGGGCATAGGGAAGTTTTTGTGATGCACATATTCACATAAAAACATTAATTTATATTTGGTATAAGTAAACAATTCTTGGATTTTTATAATCTGTGCCAGGATTGGAAAAAAATAACAAGTTATAAGAGCTATCAGAGTAAAACAGATGATGGTAGTATAACAATAAAGAAAACTAGGAACATATTAAAAGAACAGAATCCACTTTCAGATCAATAGTAATTTTATTGATAACCCAGGTCAAGCTGCGTGCCAAATCCATGCACTGGTTCCTCAGGACCATAACAAAGAGTAAAGAGGAAGACTTTTATGGCTTTGTCTCCAGCTACCTGTAGAACAGCAGATTTTTTAAAGACCATTTTATGGAAGTCAACTTCAAAGAAGATAAGAGCAGCACCAGTGGAAGTGGTTTAAAAAAAGTCCCAAGGCCACTGGTAATAAAAACCAGGCAGCTGATGAAAGATTTCAGAGGCGTATAGGTCCAAAATCCTGAAGGCCAGAAAAGTGGTTATTTTCTTCCCTAGTGTACCTATTGATATAACCCAACAGAAGGGGAGCAACATCAGTGTCCTTATAAAACTTACTCTTACCATAAGTCTAGTAAAGAGTCTATGACAACAACCTGTAAAGATATACAGTGATTCAGAATAACATCAACATCCTGAATGATTATGTGCTTTGGATGCAAAAGTTAAAACAGATTCCAAAGTAGTTGCTTGTGTTCCTCATGGTCCTGTAAAATCACACAGCCAAGTTCCTCACCTTATGTTACCTTCAAAATGCCTTTTGAAGCATTGCTCTCATACATTAATTGTATCTGATTACCATTTTTGGTTCCTCTTTAAGTATCAATTATGAATAATTATAGCATTTAAAAATCCATTAAACATTCATTACAAATATAAGGTTAAATATTCTCAACTTGCAGGGATTGTAAAGGCTGTTTGTAGTTGTACAACTAGCTTTGGAGCTATTCTTTTAATAATATGTTCGAATTCATTCTAACTGTAAAAATAAGCTAATTAAATCCAGTCTGATATTAAATCCAGTCTGCTGAAATCAAGCAGTTATCATGGCTATAATATAATCAAACTCGTCATGATTTTACACACATTTTGCCATGCTTTAGCAACAATCCACAATGTTTCACTAACAAAGAGTATATTATGAGAATCTGTCCTATTATCTCTAAATCAATTGGTTTTTAATTTTTGATTTCCAATTTAAAGCAGTCATTAAATTCAGCTGTAGTCTCACAATAAATTGCAGTGCCGGTGGTTCACTTATGACCAGAAATAAATTGTGTAAATATAAAACCTTGATGCAGCCCACACAATACACAGTAATATGGATTTGTATCAGCAGTAATTAATCAAATGACATAATAAAGATATTTCAAATGAAATCAGCAAAATAAATTACAAAATGTACTTCAAATAACCCCAACCCACATGTCCAGTGGAATTTTTGACTAAATGACCAACAGTAGTGATGGATTTTTTTAGACATCTGACTAGATGGCCAACAGTAGTGATGGCCCTATTATCATAATTTGAAAACTATAATTTTCTATTTTAGTGACTGTGCAAAGCATTTTAAATGCAGTTTTGAAAGAACCATTTTCAAGCCAAGATAATCAGTTCTTTAAGCTGTACTGATCCAAAAATTAAATGGCATGCTTCAAACCTCTGCCCTAAGTGTCCAGTGTCATGTCATTACTGGATCACATATACACTGCATGCACATGACATCTGCTGTATAGTGGGCAACCCAGCAATTTGTCCATGTAACTGGATCTGACAAGACCATTTGCTCTTACCACACACAGCATTACAACATGATATCAGACACTGAAGCCAAGCTTGTTTATCTCACTCACAATAGGTCCTTTCCTGGTGTCTCAGAACCATCATATTGTTCTACCTGAGGCATTAACTGTTTTTGTACATGAATTCTAAAACTTGATTAACGAGAGGAAATCATATCTAAAAGATTTTAAATTAGGGAAAGGAATGCAAGTTTCCATGTTATAAATGATGTGAAATTTACTCACATATCCCCTTTCAATGACATAGAGAAGAGAATTTATGTCTTAGGCCAAAGTGATACTCTACATTTCATCTTCTATTCAGTCAAATGATTACCACAATGTTTTAAATATAAGAGCATGCCATAAACCTTATTTCTTTTTCTCTATAAACTGCATCATATAGCCAAAAAATATTAAAACCCCTGAACTTCATTCCAATATGTCACTCTTCCCCATTCCCCAATTGTTGACACAAAGTTGGAAGCAGACAACTGGAATGTGGAATATGGTACTGGATTATGGAATATGGAACTGGAATATGGAATGTCTTTGTGTACAGTAGCATTAACAGTTCTCTTCACTAAAATTAAGAGACCCAAATTGTTCCTGCATAATAATGCACCTCTGCACAAAGATAGTTTCATAAAGATACAATCACCGGCCACTTTATTAGGTATACCTTACTAGTACCGAGTTGGATTCAATTTTGCCTTCAGAACTGCCTTAATCCTTCGTGGCATAGATTCAACAAGGTACTGGAAACATTCCTCAGAGTTTTTGGTCCATATTGACATGATAGCATGACGCAGTTGCTGCAAATTTGTCGGCTGCACATCCATGATGCGAATCTCCCGTTCCACCACATCCCAAAGGTGCTCTATTGGATTGTGATCTGGTGACTGTGGAGGCCATTTGAGTTCAGTGAACTCATTGTCATGTTCAACAAACCAGTCTGAAATAATTCGCGCTTTATGACATGGCGCGTTATCCTGCTGGCTGTATGTATAAATCCTAGTAGATCAGCAGTTTCTGAAATACTCAGACCAGCCTGTCTGGCACCAACAACCATGCCACGTTCAAAGTCACTTAAATCACCTTTCTTCTCCATTCTGACGCTCGGTTTGAACTGCAGCAGATCGTCTTGACCATGTCTACATGCCTAAAAGCATTGAGTTGCTGCCAAGTGATTGGCTGATTAGAAATTTGCGTTAGCAGTTGGACAGGTGTACCTAATAAAGTGGCACAGTGAGTGTATATTTTAAGGTTTTAAGGTGGCCTGCATGAGCCCTGACTTCCACCCTACTAAACACCTTTAGCATTGTCCAACATTAATAAATCATCTCAATAATGCGCTTGTGGCTGAATTAGATAAATTTCCTACAGACATGGTTTGAAATCTAATGTGAAGGCGTCTTATTATCTTCTTCTACTTTCGGCTGCTCTCGTTATGGGTCTGCCCTCTATATTTGCACCTTTTAAACCAACTACCCGCATGTCTTCCTCTACCACATCCATAAACCTCTTCCTCTTTTCCTTCTTTCTGGCGGCTATCCTCAGCATTCTCCCACTAATATACCCCATGTCCCTCTGCTGCACATGTCCAAACCATCTAAATCGGGCCTCCCTCACCTTGACTCCAAAACGTCCTACATGCTCTTTCCCCCTAATAAACTAGTTTCTAATCCTGTCCCTCCTCCTCATTCTCAATGAAAACCTCAACCAACTCCACCTCCTGTCTTTTAGTCAATGCCACTGTCTCTAAACTATACAACATATCAGGTCTCACCACAGTCCTATAAACTTTCCCTTTCACTCTTGCAGATACTCTTCTATCACAAATCACTCCTGCCGCTCTTCTCCACCCAGTCGACCCTGCCTGCACTCTTTTCTTTACTTCTCTAACACACTATCCTTTACTTTGCACTGTTGGCCCCAGGTACCTAAACTCCTTCACCTTCTCCACCTCTTCTCCCTGCAAGCATCATCCGCAAACATCATAGTCCATGGAGACTCCTGTCTGACCTTATCCGTCAACCTGTCCATTAGCACTGCAAACAGGAAAAGGCTCAGAGCTGATCCTTTCCTCATACATGTCCTGCACCACCCTCACATACTTCTGACATACCAGACTTCCTCATACAACATTGTCAAAACGAATTGACAATGTTGTTCAAGCCGAGGTGCTTTTCCTCGGCTTGAAACCATACTGTTGTTCAAAGATGTTCAACTCTTCTCTCAGCCTGGCTTCCACTACTTTGTCCCATAACTTCATGGTGTGACTGATCAACTTCACTCCCCTGTAGTTACTGCAGGTCTGCACATTTTCCTTATTCTTAAAAATTGTTACCAGCACACTCCTTCTCCATTCCTCAGGCATCCTCTCACCTTCCAGAATCTTGTTAAACAAACTTGTTAGAAACTCCACTGCCATCTCTCCTAAACATCTCTATGCTGCTACTGGTATGTCAGCTGGGCCAATCGACTTTCCACTCTTCATCAGGTATGAAATTTTGGTTTGTGATCCACATATTTGATTTGGCACATGTTTTACAATGGATGCCCTTCCGAACACAACCCTCCCAATTTATCCAAGCTTGTGACTGGCACTAAGAGTGCACTGGCTTGTGCAATGCTAATGGCTGGGTTGTTAAGGTGGAGGATATTATAACAGCAAAAAATGAGAGACCAAATATTAATGTTTGCTAAGAGACTTTCAATAAGCAGGTGATGTGATGGGTCCCCATACTTTTAGCCAAATAGTTTATTAAATAATT
Source organism: Silurus aristotelis (assembly GCF_946808225.1). Taxonomy (NCBI): domain Eukaryota; kingdom Metazoa; phylum Chordata; class Actinopteri; order Siluriformes; family Siluridae; genus Silurus; species Silurus aristotelis. Next base: position 10,731,313 of record NC_139581.1, on the reverse strand, counting down.
TATGCTGGTTGGTGGAAAATCTTCTTCTTCTTCTTCTTCTTCTTCTTCTTCTTCTTTCGGCTTCTCCCATTAGGGGTCGCCACAGCGGCTCATCCGTCTCCATACCCCCTGTAATCTACTTCTGCTTCTTTCAAACCAACTACCTGCATGTCTTCCCTCACCACATCCATAAAGCTCCTCCTTGGCCTTCCTGTTTTCCTCCTCCCTGGTGGCTCCATCCTCAGCAATCTCCTACCGATATCCACCTTGTCCCTCCCTCTGCACATGTCCTATATGCAGATGGTGGAGAATCTGTTTGAGAAAATACACAGCATCATGACATGCTGTGTATTTTCTCAAACAGATCAGATCTGTTGGAGCATTTTCCTGTCAATCCTTGCAAAATGTAGCATTCAGCTTTGGACTGATAACAATAGATGGCACACCTGTTTCCTGTTTTCCTATTATACTAAAAGTCAGTATATAAAGTTGTCAGTTTGGAGAGTAGATCTGGATAAAGGTTAATGCTTATAGAGGTCTGTGGGAAGCAAATTGGGCAGCAAATTGTTACCTATAATCTCAATATAGTGTAAAATTTCATATGGGGAAAAGCTAAAAGCAGGATAGTGGGATAATGTTTCTGCTCCTGTCTCCTTGTTCCTAACAAAAGAGTAAGTAACATGCAAGAGATTGAAAGAAGTGTTAGTAATTGTGCCTTTATTAAAACAATAAATAAATAAATTAACATTTGTTCTGTTTTTACATCTCATTTGTTTAGCTTCTGCTTCTGCTGTCAAACTGCTGTGTAAGTTGTTTTCTAGATATGTTATCTAAAGACAAGTGGGAAACAACATGCCACATTAGAAATGATTTCTCTTAATTAGCCTTAATTAATTTTTCAGCAGTTAAGTACTTAAGAAAAAAGCAAAACAAAAGAGAATTAATCAGCTGGTATCTTTTTCTTATTTATTTTTATCCCATACTACCATTACACTTTTAATATGCGTAATTATATTGCTTGCAAGTCTCTCCTTAGGAATTTGGATGAATAAGCTTTGCCAAACTTTATATTCTTATTTTTTCTGGGTTTATATATTGTTGTTGTTTTTCTACTTTTCACTTTAACCTGTCTATATGGGTATGTATTTAGGAATACTGTTTAATCACAGAATTTAAAAAAATAGCAAGAGCTATTAATGTTTTTTTTTAACCTGCTTGGAGGTTTAAGACATTCATTGGAATGAAAATCTGCTTTTTTTTTTATATATAATTGTAGCTTCCCTAAATGTTTTTCTCTTGTGTGATTCATAAGCCTATATTAATATGAGATAATTATGAGCAGCTCGTCTCTAATAGCTAAATGTCAGATTTGTATTTTAAATGAATTTCCAAACTAATTTAAATACATTTATACATTGTAACTCTCCCTGTAAGAAGTTAATGAGAGATTAATTGTCCAGGTGTATATGCAACGTTGTAGCTATTTTGAAGGTGAACTATTACCATAATGAATCATTTACATATGGGTAAATAGATTAATATTGATGCTTGTGTGATTAGCAAGGGTCATAAAAAGATATAAACAGCCCATCTTTAATAATACCTATTGAGATGAGATGAGATGAGATGAGATGAGATGAGACGAGTGAAGACGAGTTAAGACGAGTTAAGAAGAGTTGAGATGAGATGAGATATACCTTTCTTCATCACACAGTAGGGGAATTTTTATGTTACAGCAAGAAATAAATTAGCAAATATTAATATATATATATATATATATATATATATATATATATATATATATATATATATATATATATATATATATATATATATATATATATATATATATACAGTCAGAAAAAGAAGTATTTGAACACCCTGCTATTTTGCAAGTTCTCCCATTAGAAATCATGGAGGGGTCTGAAATTGTCATCGTAGGCGCATGTCCACTGTGAGAGACATAATCTAAAAACACATTCCAGAAATCACAATATATGATTTTTAAACTATTTATTTGTATGATACAGCTGTATGGAACACCTGTCTATCAGCTCGAATTCTGACCCTCAAAGACCTGTTAGTCTGCCTTTAAAATGTCCACCTCCACTACATTTATTATCCTAAATTAGATGCACCTGTTTGAGGTCGTTAGCTGCATAAAGACACCTGTCCACCCCATACAATCAGTAAGAATCCAACTACTAACATGGCCAAGACCAAAGAGCTGTCCAAAGACACTAGAGACAAAATTGTACACCTCCACAAGGCTGGAAAGGGCTACGGGGAAATTGCCAAGCAGCTTGGTGAAAAAAGGTCCACTGTTGGAGCAATCATTAGAAAATGACCATTTGGATGATCCAGAGGAGTCATGGGAGAAAGTCATGTGGTCAGATGAGACCAAAATAGAACTTTTGGGTCATAATTCCACTAAATGTGTTTGGAGGAAGAAGAATGATGAGTACCATCCCAAGAACACCATCCCTACTGTGAAGCATGGGGGTGGTAGCATCATGCTTTGGGGGTGTTTTTCTGCACATGGGACAAGGCGACTTCACTCTATTAAGGAGAGGATGTAAAGTATTGCGAGATTTTGGGGAACAACCTCCTTCCCTCAGTTAGAGCATTGAAGATGGGTCGAGGCTGGGTCTTCCAACATGACAATGACCCGAAGCACACAGCCAGGATAACCAAGGAGTGGCTCTGTAAGAAGCATATCAAGGTTCTGGCATGGCCTAGCCAGTCTCCAGACCTATACCCAATAGAGAATCTTTGGAGGGAGCTCAAACTCCGTGTTTCTCAGCGACAGGCCAGAAACCTGACTGATCTAGAGAAGATCTGTGTGGAGGAGTGGGCCAAAAATCCCTCCTGTAGTGTGTGCAAACCTGGTGAAAAACTACAGAAACGTTTGACCTCTGTAATTGCAAACAAAGGCTACTGTACCAAATATTAACATTGACTTTCTCAGGTGTTCAAATACTTATTTGCAGCTGTATCATACAAATAAATAGTTACAAAATCATACATTGTTATTTCTGGATTATTTTTATTTTTTTTTAGATTATGTCTCTCACAGTGGACATGCACATACGATGACAATTTCAGACCCCTCCATGATTTCTAAGGTGGAGAACTTGCAAAGTAGAAGGGTGTTCAAATACTTATTTTCCTCACTGTATATATATATATATATATATATATATATATATATATATATATATATATATATATATATATATATATATATATATACATATATATATATATATATATATATATATATATATATATAGTCATTTGAGACTGAGATTTGTTTGAGTACATTACACCATTCTGACATTGTGGAAATATAAATTCTTCATATATAACTTCCGAGTTCGTATAGTTTCCACTTAATGTTGAAGTAATGTGAGAGATATAGGTTGCGGGGTAATATTTCTTGCTTGGTTTGCTACACAAATCTTCTTCAGCCAACATTTCATAGACCTTCTGGCCCATGCCTGCTATGGGTCAGTGTGTAACCTTGGAGACTTGCTTCTATGCTTCCCCTTAATCCAGGAGCAGACCTGCATCAGTGGGGATTAGAGAATGATTGGCCTCCAACAGAGCCAAAGAACAACGAGGGACCAGTAACACCATAACCTCTGATCTGACACACACACAGTGTTGAGAAAGCAAGAGAGTGAGAGAGAGAGAGTGAGAAAGAGAAAGAGAAGAGAAAGAGAGTAAGGAAGTAAGTCTGTATGTGCGGTTTGCATTATACATTAAGTATCATTGCTTGATATACCATTATAAACATTATAACTTTATAGTCAAAAAGATATTCATTCTCTGTACTCAACTTTGTATGTATGGCTCTACAGTATAATATCATATAATGCTATATTCAGTATGCTGAGTGTTAAACGAGGTTTCAGGATATTCAAAATATTTATTCACTTTAATTAATTTATGCCATTATTATGTTTCTCATGCGAGTAGAACAGTATATGTTTATTCCTATGTTAGGAAGCCCAGGCAAAAATAAGGAAATATAACAAGGAAAAATCATTAGTCCAGGTATCAACAAAATGAGTCATTGTGGAAGAATAATGCTTAACCTTGATTTGTTTTTTTAAATGTCAGTACCACACCTATTGAAAATATGGAAGAAAAAAAAACTCATTTGTAACTAATAATGTAATATACAGACTGAAAAGATATGACTTAAAAAGAATCATTCATTCATCCTTAGTAACTGCCTGGTCAGGCTAATGGTACTTTAAACTAGTGTGGTTATATTTAAAAAAAAAATAGAGCCATCATAAATTTGTTTTAATATTTTGGGCAGGTACAAAAAAAAATAATAGCTGAGTAATGCAGGACTCAAAGCGACATAAGTAATCAACAATCACTGAACAGTACACCTCAACAATGATGGAACTGTAATGGATGGACATCCAATGCCACTCAGATAAGGATGGGTTTCTTCTTAAATCTGGTTCCTCTAAAGGTTCCTTCCTCAAGCCAATTCAGGATAATTTTTCCTTGCCACAGTTACCACTATATCATTCATTAGGGATAAACTTTTTAAATGTATAAGGGACAAAATTATAGGCACTAAACTTATACATTCTAACCTCTATATCTGTAAAGCTGTCCATTGTTAAACTTGCTATACAAATGAAATAAATTGAATTGAAATAAATTTATTTATTATTATGAACTCAAGTGATGTAGATGAGGTTGAGAGATTGTCAGTCAGAATTCAAGCACCATGATGACAACTCTGACACTTGTATGTACAATTGTATACAAACTTGCATTAGTTTTTATTCATATTAATATAATTGATTTATATTTAAACCTACAACTAAACATAGAAATAACACAAAACAATTTGAAATGGTTCTTTACAGTTAATATAAGGGACAGAAAATGACCAGAATATCACTTTCACTTGTTAAATCATTTTAGAAGCCATTTTATGAGGAAATTATAGAATTTTTGTAAATATTTAAATAGTCAAAAAGTTTTAAAACAAAGATTTGTCTAAAAACAACTAAAGTGAGCAGTTGTCTTTAAAGGTAAAATATTATGGCAACCCACATAGATTTTTAGTGCTCTATGTTTACTTTTACCTCTATGTTTAATATTACATACTACATATTTACTGTTATCCAATGTTCATTTAAATACACATAAATGATTCATTTTATATTTAATTTTTTTTTTATTAATTCCAGTAAAAAAGGTCACAGTGTTTCCCCCTTAATCTTTGTTAAAACAGTATTGCTACTACTGGTAATATTCTCTATGTGGTCTGTTCAATCAAAATTACAAGTAATTTTTTTAATTTTTATTTTTTATGAAAAAAGAAATCATATTGTTTTTGTATTGCCACAAAATCAATAGTGGACTATGGGCTGTGTAATGGAGCCAGAAACCCATTCTCAAAGGCACGCTCAGAGAATGAATATCAGAGACAAGGCTCTGTGGTTTCTTCTACGAAAGATGTTAACAAGTCACCACTTTAGAGTAGAGGGCAGAAAGCAGGTCACATCTCTCAGGAACATTAGTCTTCTTCTGTTTGTTTATCATTTGTTTGTCAGCTCTTTTCTTTTTTATCTAGCTGTGTGTTTTGCATGTAATTGCTCTCCCTTTGCAACAATTTGCTTACTTTATTATTGAACAAGACAGCCTTGGCCTAAAGGGCTTGGCTGAGATCTTGTACAAATTAAAGTGTGCTTAGTTGTATGATGTTGACATTTGATTGTACCGTAAAATGGCTGACTTAAATCAAATTTCACTCCCTCTGCGGGAATCAACCTTGAGATCATTTTCTGCAAATTAATAGTATTTTTTTCCCCTTTTTTTGATACAGCTTTCCTCCCTATCGTGATGGCCTAATAATAGCTCGTACATGTGTGCTGTCTTGAATGTGTATTCTGTGTATGAGTCACTGCTCCACTCAGGCTGGTAGCATTAGCCTGAGATAGGGACATCAAGTTAATTGCCTTGTATATTGCTAAGCAGTCAGCCATGTCAATTCGCATTCGCTGCATATAACATACAATTAAAGCAGCATCCCAGCCAAACGTAATACAGCACGCAATGCTAATAATGACTCATGCAATGTCCTGTCTGCATTCTGTTTGGTTTTATGTATCTCCATGCTTATTGTGGCATTTGGGGTGTGATTCATCAGTGTTTGTGGAAATATGCACATAAAATCAATACGTTTATATGAAACATTTACGTTAAAACATTTGGATACAGAGACAGCTGGTGTAAATAGGTAAGCATGGCTAAGCCCCTCTCTTTCAAATATAAAATGACATCAGCGTAAAGTTTCATTTTATTCATGTAATAATATATACTTTTAAAGAATTAAATTTTGCTTCCTATCTGTCTTTAATTGTGTGTTTCTCACATCATTCTTACTATGCCATTAGCAAACCCTCAAGATATAATGCATGGCTCAAACCAAACAGTTAAATTGTTAAAATAATCACATTCAACACTGGAACAAAGCATCTCATTTTTGTCCGTCATTGAGTCTAGATCCATCTTATTGTTATACTAAAGGATATAGATGGCCTGTGGAATCACATAGTCAAAATGTTTGGCTCTGATCTAGGTAGAACAGGACAGAGTATAGAATGAGGAATGATATCCATGGGAGCAGTTAGATGTGTTTAGTTTAATGGTTCTGGCAGAGGAGAGGAAAGCAAAAGGAAGTTGTCATCCATCATTGTTTTAGATGTACTCTTTCTGATGGCACTCAGACTCAATGATTGATTTGCAGAGAGAAGGGAAGAGTAGTGGGGGGAGAATGGACTGAGGAAGACAGATCACTTTTTTCCAACAGGTTAAGCGTAAGCCCCTGATGCGGGTGTCCTTGGTCAATTTAAATGTAAAAACTTTAGGCTACTGTGTGATGTGACTTTGTTGTTGAAAATGGGAAAAAAATTATATAAATCTTCATTTTATATATATATATATATATATATATATATATATATATATATATATATATATATATATATATATATATATATATATATACAGTGGGTACGGAAAGTATTCAGACCCCCTTTAATTTTTCACTCTGTTATATTGCAGCCATTTGCTAAAATCATTTAGGTTCATTCTTCTTCCTCATGAATGTACACACAGCTCCTCATATTGACAGAAAAACACAGAATTGTTGACATTGTTGCAGATTTATTAAAAAAGAAAAACTGAAATATCACATGGTCCTTAGTATTCAGACCCTTTGCTCAGTATTTAGTAGAAGCCCCCTTTTGATCTAATACAGCCATGAGTCTTTTTGGGAAAGATGCAACAAGTCTTTCACACCTGGATTTGGGGATCCTCTGCCATTCCTCCTTGCAGGTCCTCTCCAGTTCTGTCAGGTTGGATGGTAAATGTTGGTGGACAGCCATTTTAAGGTCTCTCCAGAGATGCTCAATTGGGTTTAAGTCAGGGCTCTGGCTGGGCCATTCAAGAACAGTCACGGAGTTGTTGTGAAGCCACTCCTTCATTATTTTAGCTGTGTGCTTAGGGTCATTGTCTTGTTGGAAGGTAAACCTTCGGCCCAGTCTGAGGTCCAGAGCACTCTGGAGAAGGTTTTTGTCCAGGATATCCCTGTACTTGGCCGCATTCATCTTTCCCTCGATTGCAACCAGTCGTCCTGTCCCTGCAGCTGAAAAACACCCCCACAGCATGATGCTGCCACCACCATGCTTCACTGTTGGGACTGTATTGGACAGGTGATAAGCAGTGCCTGGTTTTCTCCACACATACCGCTTAGAATTAAGGCCAAAAAGTTATATTTTGGTCTCATCAGACCAGAGAATCTTATTTCTCACCATCTTGGAGTCCTTCAGGTGTTTTTTAGCAAACTCCATGCGGGCTTTCATGTGTCTTACACTGAGGAGAGGCTTTCGTCGGGCCACTCTGCCATAAAGCCCCGACTGGTGGAGGGCTGCAGTGATGGTTGACTTTCTACAACTTTCTCCCATCTCCTGACTGCATCTCTGGAGCTCAGCCACAGTGATCTTTGGGTTCTTCTTGACCTCTCTCACCAAGACTCTTCTCCCCCAATAGCTCAGTTTGGCCGGACGGCCAGCTCTAGGAAGGGTTCTGGTCGTCCCAAACGTCTTCCATTTGAGGATTATGGAGGCCACTGTGCTCTTAGGAACCTTAAGTGCAGCAGAAATCTTTTTGTGACCTTGGCCAGATCTGTGCCTTGCCACAATTCTGTCTCTGAGCTCTTCAGGCAGTTCCTTTGACCTCATGACTCTCATTTGCTCTGACATGCATTGTGATCTGGAAGGTCTTATATAGACAGGTGTGTGGCTTTCCTAATCAAGTCCAATCAGTATAATCAAACACAACTGGACTCAAATGAAGGTGTAGAACCATCTCAAGTATGATCAGAACAAATGGAAAGCACCTGAGTTAAATATATGAGTGTCACAGCAAAGGGTCTGAATACTTAGGACCATGTGATATTTCAGTTTTTCTTTTTAATAAATCTGCAACAATGTCAACAATTCTGTGTTTTTCTGTCAATATGTGGAGCTGTGTGTACATTCATGAGGAAAAAGAATGAACTTTAATGATTTTAGCAAATGGCTGCAATATAACAAAGAGTGAAAAATTTAAGGGGGTCTGAATACTTTCCGTACCCACTGTATATATGTGTGTGTGTGTGTGTGTGTGTGTGTGTGTGTGTGTGTGTGTGTGTGTGTGTGTGTGTGTGTGTGTGTGTGTGTGTGTGAAGTTCCTGGGTAGCTGATTTATAAAATATTTAAACTATATAGGTAAGATTTTGTGGATACCTCACCATATTATTTATACGTGCTCTTAAACATTTGCTGTTATAATAACCTACACTCTTGGGAAAGGTTTTGTGTGGTTGTCAAGATTTGTGCTCATTGTACCTCAAGGGCATTAGTGAAGTCAGGAACTAATATAGGCCTAGGGTGCAGCAGAGTTGAGGTCTCTATAGCAGGCCACTCAATATGTTCCAAAACAAACCATGTAAACTATGCTTTGAGATGGCTTTGTGCACGGAGACACTGCCATGTTGAAATAGGTTTGGGACTCTTAGTTCAATTAAAGAGAAAATCTAACGTTACCGCACAAGAAGACAAATATGTGCCTTTAAAATTGTGGTAACTGTTGGGGAAAAATCTATATTTTCTCTTTCAACAAGCCTGGCTTTTTGCTAGCTACCTGATGTTGGGCTAATGATAAGCAGATAGCTCCTCATAATCAGCCTCAAAGGCATGCAGAGACCCACTTAAAGCTGTAAATTGACTTTAGAGGCCTGTATAAGTAACATACTGTCAGATCTTACTCTTTAATGGGTTCTTGTTTATTGGATAACTAGCATTAGAAGGCCAAATACAGTTAGATCAAAATTGGTCATTCACAAACACAGTGCTCAAGGATTTATTAAGCACAAGTCAGCAAAGCCAACAATCTAATATTAGGACAAGCTTTTATTAATGGAAAGATTTTGCTTATTTGTCTCTTACTAAGTAACTGTAACAGTCACATTGTACTGCCATATTAAACACTAAATCAGTAAAGTTTTCTGTCTTTACTGTAAAAACATCCTATTTAGTGCATAGAACACAATCTAAGACACAGCGCTGCATTCTTTATTGAATATATATTGCTTTCCTCTTGAAACTATTAGCTTCATTTCAGTTTAACTCACAATAATGTTTTTACAGTTGTTTTTATTAGACATAATACAATTAAAAAAATTATTTGAAGGAGTTGAGTTGAAGAGTTAAGGTTCAATGATGTGACATTTTATTATCTTATCAGTTGTGTTCAGTGTGTTTTGTGCCGGTTACTTCATTGTTGTATGTTTCTAATTGTATTTTTTTAAACTAAAGCATTTGTCTGTGTCTATGTCTTTTCCTTCAGGGTAAACATGCAACCAAGTTAATTCGTCAATTAACAAGAACTAGATATTCAAAAAAGATTGGAGAGTCTTGACAATCGATGTCTAATTAGCTGGGGCCTTTTAGCAAATGTGTATGGGGGTTGGGTGTAAGGCAGTGCCTCTGGTGGAATCTTCTTCAGCAGATGTTATGGATGTTGTGCTCTTCCAGCAGACCTGGCTTAGAGGGAGCCATTAATCCAATGCAAATGCCAGATTCTAGATAGTCTCAGCCTCGGATGCTCCGCCCATGGGATAAGAAACTCATGATCACTTTTGTACCCTTTTTTTTTGGTCACAACCAGATATTATGCAGAATATTGAACCTTCAGGCAATCTCAGTGATTTACTGCACTTTTGTGTGATGAATAACCCTATGTTTCATGACAGGCGATGGGAAAATGTCTGTGATTGGTCATATTCAATGTCAGTCAAATGGCCTCTTTTTGTGAAAATAGGTAAACTGAAGAAACATACCATATTCTCTTCCAAATGCTAGACATCTGATTTGCCTCACTAGATTGTAGCTGGTATCTGAAAGAGTGCATGCTGAAAGCACCTATTCTCAGTTAAACTATCATTCATGTCCTGTTATCAATGTGTTGTTTTTTTTTTTTCCACACATCTTTCATAGAAAGTGTGCTAGACTTTGTTGAGATTGGTAAATTTTTATTAAATTATGTTTACGTCTGATATTGTTTTTTTTGTTTGTTTTTTTTTACATGTAAAGTAAGTGCAAATGAAATATTTTTGTACCTAAAACTGAAGATTTCTCAGTACTTCTTGGAAGAGGGGTGTAGGTGTGATGGAGAACCTCTGAGTATGATGTGGTACCTGGTAACACTTAGAACGTGCGGAATGCAGAATTAAAATTAACTTCCAGTTAAATGCAGTGTTAATGTGCATTGTCATTTTTACTGTTATTTATTTAGTATGATTAATAACAGTAAAAATTTTAATGCACATTTCTACTGCATTTGACTGGAAGTTATTGTTAATTCCGCATTAGATTCAGCCTTAGATGTAATTAAAGATGCTGTATATATTAAATATTCCGATATTTTCCCTCATTAAATCTCTAACACTGACTATACAGATTGGAGGGAGTAAAAACTCACTTACATTTAGCTGACTAGCTTTTTGAAGGATGTTTCCATGTTTATACCTGTGCTGGGTTCTTAGCACTTCTGTATACATTTAGAACATGCTCCCAATATCTGCATTGCAAAGAGAACTATGT